>NW_024884586.1:48936854-48993674 GCF_019232065.1 Centrocercus urophasianus
AGCAATGCACATAAAAGAGATCCAGTGAGTGCCAGAATTAAAGAATGAGTAGAATTAAGACTTTGAGTCTAATATATTTTGGTATTAGACGAGCGCTAAAGACCCTGGCGGTAACCACAAGTGGTGACCTATTGCTTTGATCAACAACATCTACCAGAAAATATATTTTGCCAGCAGATCCTTCTGCTCCCACAGTAATGAACCTCCACCAAAGATAAATGCATTTGGACGTGCATTTGATCTTGTCGTATGATTTGAATGCATTTGCAATTCTGTACTCACAGTTTAAATTCACTGTCGAGAGCAAGTTGCAATACTTTTAACGGGCTCTAATCTCTCTGGTTTCAGTTTGAGACCAAGAGGCATTTCATATCATCAGCAGTGGATTTGTATTGTATGCTCAGAAAATAGAACTGGATTTCCAGGGGGTTTAATTTATCAATATCTGGTCTTTACGGGAAACATTAGTTTGCATAGGAAAAGGGGTTAAAGGAAGGTTTAAATTATGTCTCTAATATTTCCTGAAAACTTTGTACAAAAATATTCTATGCCACAAAAGCCCATTAAATATTCAAACTTTAATATACATTCCTCAGTAACAAATGTACAGTTAGATAACACATAAAGAATTGTGAATGACTAATTATATTTTGCATATTTACAGCAAAGACAATTAGCAAATAGCTTTTATATGCAAAATAAATGAAAAAGTAATTAAGATGCACTAACTAGAGCAGCAATATCAAGTCTGTTGTCTTGTGATTCATTCCTAACAAACATAATAATTATGCATTCATTGTCATATAATTAAAACAGCTCTGTCCTTTAGAAAACTGGTTATTTACTGTATAATAACCTGAAGAGTGGCAGAAGTTCCTCATAATGGTGAGAAGGATAATTAAATATTTCTTCCTGGTGTCTGCTCACTCAGTTGAGTTTATTATCTTAAACTTCTACAAGAAAATATTTCTTTGGCAGTTCCAAGCCCTCTCCCCAGCTCACCTCCTCCCCACTGGGAAAACTGTGCCTCCGCTGCTCCCTGCTCCCACACCAGAACCTCCCCGAGTGCTGCCAAAATGGGTACAGCATTAAATCCCACACCAGAAGTTCATGGGTTCCACTTGGGAGGATGGGGATGCTCCCGTTCAAACCATCTCCTCCATGCTGTGACCTGGGTTGAACTCCTTTGGTGTCACTGCTGGACGGGCCCACATATCTCATTTTGTGCATGAAGAATACCCCCTGGCCTGAATGTGCCATGATCCTTGGATGGAGCACAGCAAACCTCTATCCTCCAGCAGTAACCCACTGCAACTCTGCCTCTCTCCATCCTCCTACTGCTTTCATTGCCCAGCTCTTATTATAGCTCAGTAAAACATAATAAATCATTTGGACTCAACTGGAACCATTAACCAATGCACAACAGAACATCCAGTACCATAAGCCATCTCTGTAATACCACAATATCATCAACCACTCTTTTTGTCTTAAAATTCCATTTTCCTGTAAACCTCAGCTGCAGAACGCACCGAGCTCCAGCATAGGAAAAGCAAAGTAATTGTTTGGCTGAACTCAGGGCTGGCCTGCATCAGTAATCGGATTTCAGGGGACTCAATAGGTGAGGAGCAGGGCACAGGGAGCCGGTCACCGATGTGTGCTGGGACAGACAGACTCAGTCCTGTTCTCCTCTCAGAGCCTCAGCTCAACACCAGCCCCATGTGAACCCGCACAGAGGGAGCTGGGATTGATTTCATTGCCCGCAGCCCCTCAGCCCGTTACTAGGAGTGTTTGGGGTAACCTGAGATTTGCCTTGAAGGGATGAGCAAGATGCAAAACGAACAGAAAGAAAGAAAGAAAAGGATAACATTGTGCTGTTGGCCTCTGCC
This sequence comes from Centrocercus urophasianus, assembly GCF_019232065.1. Taxonomy (NCBI): domain Eukaryota; kingdom Metazoa; phylum Chordata; class Aves; order Galliformes; family Phasianidae; genus Centrocercus; species Centrocercus urophasianus. The sequence goes on from NW_024884586.1 coordinate 48,938,741, forward strand.
AGGAGTGTGGTCTTTGCACATGTTTCTCAGTACTCCAGGAGAAAAAAAAATTGAAGTCCCTACAGGCTTTGTTACTCAATTCATTTATTCAGACCTCTCCATCTGCTTGTTTCCTCTTTGGGAAGCAATGGGACATGGCCTGGCCTGAGCAGAGGGACCTCACGCTGCACCCCCTGAATTAGTCATCCTTCAAAATTCTGGTCCCACATTGGTCCCCATGCCCTCCACACTTCTAACTCAGCACAGAATGGAGATGGACTTTATTCTCCATTAAAGTCTATACAGCAGAGATTTCAGTGTTTGGGCCATGCTTACACTTCCTTAGGCTAACCTGGTGCTTGAATGCATTCCTCAACAGTTCTGTCTTTCTCCTTTATCCCCTTCATACTAATGTTGGACAACCAAAGTTTTCTTTCCTCGTGCACTGCTGATGCCTAGTCTGCTGCTTGAGTCAGAGCAAGGATGGAGGGCAATACCTGTTAGTATGGGCAATACCACTGTGTGACCCCTTTTTCTCTCCTTATCCCTTGAAATATACAGTGCTGCAAACCATCTCTACCATGCATGAAGGAACAGGGACCATTAACCAACCTATGAGGACTATTAGCCACCCTGTATGGACCATTAGCCATCCTATAGTGAGCAGTAGCCATTGTATAGGAAGCATGAGCTTCCAGAGCCTGCAGGGTGTCAGGACACAGCTCTGTGCAGAGCTGTCAGAAGAGACTTAACCTCGCTCTGTCCCTGTTTACCCAAAGTAAGAAGATTGCAAGGCTTATTTGATGTTTGTGAGTGCCTCGGGGTTATGAGATGATAGGCATTTTGTACATGCAAGTGTATTATAATGCATGTCATAAGTAGAATTAATAAGCTGTAATGTATTAATGTAAAGGTAGCACACGCTCCTGCATGATGGCCTTTCTATCTGCAACTAAATGATTGTTAATTTGAAATTGGGTTAAGAAAAAGTAACGTAGTCCATCAGTATGGGATAATGAGTCAGTAAATATCATTTATACAAAATGAGTCAGCAATAAGAACTATGACAAAAAGAGATGCAAGGGAGAGGATGCTTGGAGAGATGGATATGACACATGCATTCCTTTCAGAAGTTATAATGTTCTTTTTGAAAATTTGGCTTTGATTTTGGGCAGTTCTCATCTAAAATATTGGGGATCCCAGCAGGAGCTGGGCACAGAACCAGAAGGGGGGACCTTTTGCCTCAGACTTTTTGTGAAGGGCAATCTGAGCCCTCAGGAAAGAATCAGAAGGTCCTCTGTGACTTAGTTGGGATGTTGGGATTGAACATCAGAAGCTGGGGTTGGGGTGAACATCAGAAGCCCTTCTTGATCATGGAGGCATCAGTGAGCTTTCCTAGAATCATGTAATAGAATTGAAAGGCTGGAAATGGCCTCCCAATATCCCCAAGCCCAACCTCAGCCCATCCCTACCATGCCCACTGACCACATCCCTCAGTGTCACATCTCCATGGTTCTTGGGGTACCTCCAAGGACTGACTCCACCATTCCCTGGGCAGCTGTGCCTCTGCATCACTGCTTGTCCTGAGAAGAAATGTTTCCAAATATCCAACCTGACTCTCCCCTGGTGCAACTTGAGACCATTCCCAACACCTGGGCTTTGCCCATATCCTGAATTCAGGAAGGTTGTGACACCCAAGCACAGCTTGGGTAGAAATTATCAAAGTCCTCCTCTGACTGGAACCAAGAAGCCAAACTATTATTATGATAAGTGTTCATATTTGGACTAATTATGTATTTTGCACATGCAATCCACACCTACTGATGAGCTCTCCCAAAAGCAGAGGTCAAAATGCTGTATCTACTTCAGCAATGAGCTGTCGCTTGAGCAAAGAGGATGCAGCAAGGCCAGCTCCACACTGTAGCTTTTTCTTTCATCTTGCATTGAAAGCAGGAAAGGCAAATGGTTTCTTTCACCTCTCCAAAGTGCTGCATCTTGCAGAAGTCACCCCTAGATTTGTCCCCCTCCCAGGCAAAGGGCCAGCAGCTGGCTTGGTGCGGGGCAGCCTCAGATGGACAGGAATGGGGAGTGTGTGTGAACAAGAATAAATGTTCCTAGGCAGGGATAAGAGGTAAAGGAATAAAATGATCTCAATCTCTGCGTAAAAGAGAGAAAATCAAATTCCAGCAGCTACAAGCTGGCTACGTTATACCATCATAATCCAGAAATGAACATTGATTCCGAAGAAGTCGCTTCTTCAAACTTTAACGCAACAATTAAGTATTCCATTGTCATGGCTCAATTAAATGGTATGGCCTGAGAAAATTGAGGATTGTAAAGTGAGGATGGAATGTGCTTTGATCCTCTTTCCAGGGTTATTGTTTCATTAATAAATGAACATGTCATTTGTCTCACCAGAGGGAGCTCCTGCCCTCCAGGCTTTTTCCCTTTTTTGTTCAGGTTTTATAAAGATGAATTTCCAGTGCTCTGAAATACCATGGATTAGTAGTTAAGCCTGACAGCACTTCGGGGAGTAGTGGGCTTAAAGTGCCTCACACAGGTCTCCAAAGCACTTGTTTACTAATAGAGGAAATCAGCGACCGTCTGCAGCTGCTGATATCGCATTACCATTTGGAAAGACAGTAGCTGAGATAACAAATCACACAGTTTTAATAATTACTCCTGCATTCCAGTTTTTTGTTTCCTGCATAACTGCAAAGGCTGGATTTCTTCCAAATAAACAGATAAAAACAGTATGGAACTTTTATCTTTTAATGATAATGACAACACATCATGTTTCACTAAAAGTTTCCTGCTGAATTTTTTTTTTTTTTCCCCCTGATTTTCAGAGTTTCAATAAAACGTAATTATACTTTATAATTCCGCTCTTTTAATCTTCACTTCAAAAACTATTCACAGTTAGCAAGTTTGCAAGGCACGGGGAGGCAGAGCGGCCCTTCCCCACGTTGGGCTGTTCACAAATTCTATCTTGGGGTAAACCTGTCACCAAACGATGCGACCCAAGCTGCTTTGCATTCAGATTAATAGCTCACCTCATTTGAATACAAAATAGCCCCATTTTTGCGATTATTAAAAAAAAAAAAAAAAAAATTAACAAAATCGTTTGGCAGCGAAAGGATGTTTGAGCGAGGATGTGTCTTTCCTGTCCTAATTTCTTTTTTTTTCCTTCTTCTTTTTTTAAATCCTGAATGGAATATGCTCTGGTGTCAGGACGCTTTCGTATCAATGGCGAGGCACTAAAAGCAGTGCCTATAAGAACTAAATGGTGAATTCGTACTCTGGGAGTCAGAAAGTTCTCGTTACCCCAAAACCTAATCAGATCTCCACACCTTTGCTATGCTGAGAGAAATGCCAGCAGTTTCATTAAGAACTTCTGTTCCTAAATAATTCCATGGATTTATTTAGAAGAGCAGAGAAGAGGAAGAGGAGGAGAGGAATGCCGCAATTGCACCTTCCTCTCCCAACCCAAAATATCCAGGCTTGAAGGTAAGGTAAACTTTTCTCACAGCTTTTAGTTTGCTTACCACCAGCCTATGTTCCAGTGGGTGATTAAAGAAAGCTTTTTTAAAGCATTACTTCAGAATGATCTTAATTGGTGCAAGGTTGAGCCCTTTCTAGGAGGGGAGGGAAAAGGTTGAATAGCCTTTTCAAGTCACATGAAAGTTTCTAGGATGAATGTACGATAATTAGATTAATAAGTAGCTTAATTTATCACAGCTAAGGATTTCAACAGCCACACATTAGAGCAAGAAAAAAAAGATTAGTGTGATTCCAGTTTGTAAAAAAAAAAAAAAAAAAAAAAATTGTACCAAAACTTGATTAACCTTAAATACAAAGTGCCTTTCTTTTTGTGTGTAAATTCAGTGGTTTAAGGGGCAGAAAAAAACAGTGAAATAATCAGAAAAGTCCTGTTCCGTTCCTTTCTGTGTGCTGGCTAATGAGAGATATCAGGACTGTGCAAAAACAACTTTTCCCTGCGAGGTTATTCTTCCCAGAATGTGGATTTAAATGGAATCTGCAGCCTCTGTGCCTGTTGGAGATCCTGAAGATCTGCGTGAGGTGTGAGACAACGGGGCTGAAAATACCCCTACCAGCAGCCTTATGCATTTGAAAATAAAAGAAATGGAAGCAGCGAGGAAATAGGTGAACTATATATTCTGTGGGAATGCACAGTGTTGTTCATCTTGGTGCTGGCAAGCGAGAGCAAGGCGAGAGCAAGGAGCCAGAGGTGTGCAAAGCAGCTGTGGCCAAAGCCGACGCCAAGTGTGCAATTACCAATGCTAATTAGCCCCTCAACATTCGCCTGCACCGAGTGCGGTGTCCAAAGTGTGCCATCATCACTTCTGGGCGCTCACACCAGGTGTCATTAATCCACCTCTGGAATGCCGCTGCCTTGTCCAACGAGGCTTCCCATGCTTTTTAGGAAGTTGGTGTTGGGCCCAAAGGATGGGTTTCGGCTCTCTCTGCCCCGAGCCCCAATTTGAAACAGGCCCGTAAGGGGAAGGGTCGTTCCTCCCCTAGGAAACAGCAAAACAAATGATTCCAAGCCTAAAACAATAACAAGGCTGTGATGAAATGAGAAACGAGGATGGTTGCTTTTAATTTGATCTCATACTTAAGAGGTGCCCACGAGTGCTAATGAAAGGGAGGGAGCAGTGGGTGCAATTAGGGTGCAGATAACGCGCCTTGCATGCGCCGTAGTGTCTGAGAGGTGAGCGCCAGCACGGGGAGATCATCCCAATCAAAGTGGCTGAGGGCACTTGTGCATCGGCCTGTTTGATAAGACTGATAAGTGTAACCAGTAGCTTAGGAGAATCGATTTCCACTGCCGGAGATCTCCCCGGATGCTCTCATCCTTTCTTCTGTTTATATGAAAGTGAAGCTTTAAAGATGCTTTATCATCTAATGGCGAATATGACACAGAGTTACAAACGGAATCTTTTTTTAATCTCAGAGTGGAAAATTTAAGCGGGGCAGTGGTTTGCTTTAATTATGTATATTGAACAAATTTGAAGAGATGAGAAGAAACTTGTTTTTCAGCCCACTGAACCCAAGTGCTTGCCTGTAATCTAAAATGGATATCTAATTATTGTTTAACATAATTTATTTAGGAGGAGTTACGACCTCTAATTTGCCTTTAAATGATTAATTTAGTGTTTAAATAAAGCTCCTTTTATTTAATAATGTTTTCTTTAACCAATCTTCACTAATGTCAATAAACTCTTTGTTTAACCTTCTTAAAGGAAACATTTTCTCAGCTCTGAGACAATTACAAATTGCCAAAACCCATATGGAAAAATGAGCTAAGTAATCATCTAACATTACTGCAGTGTGCTTAAGAAGAGAATACTCCACCCCAGTAATGCAAAGCGAGGGGAAAGAAACAAGTTTTTCTAATCATTGGGCACCCTCACCCATGGGGAGTGGTCTTGGTAGCACCCTCCTGTGCATTGATGCCAATGACCACAAGGGATGAGCTCACACAAAGGGCAAGGGAGCACCAATCATTGCCCCAAAACTCAGCTCCAGACCTTTGGCTCCTTTCTGAAAGGCACATAAATTGGCACATGTATGTTACTTTATAGTCCACACCGGCCAACAGATTTCAAAATGAGCAGCCGCTGTGTGTTGAGCACCATTTCTATGTTATAAAAATGGTATTTGTAACAAGCTATGTGCATGTTCTCTTGATCTTGTTTAGATCCTCTGTGCCTTGCTCTGAAGTATGGTGTGTCACTGGAGCTGGGAAGATCATGAGAAACAACAAGTAGCTCTAACAAAGGCAAAACAGAGTCCAGGAGAACAGAAAGAGGGGAAGTAATGGACAAGAAGGAGAGACAGGGCTTAAAGCAGGAGTGGAGAGCAAGATTACAGAGGATGGCAAAGGGTAGAAGGAAGAAGAAAATCCAGGATGTGAGGTTCATAGGTTTGTGCTGGTCTGATTGTGGAGATCTCCATGGATGGAGACTCCACAATCCCTCTGGGCAGCATGGTCCAGTGGTCAACAAACCTCAAGGCAAATAACACCCTGCCTGTGCTAGGAATAGGACGTCCTAGATGGGATGACTTCTCAATATTGGACTTGTTTTGTTATTGACCCAAAAGTTCATGCTGGAACTAAAGAATGTTTCCAGCAAGTCAATGTGTGGCAGTTTTGTTTTTAGAGTGGGAGCAATGCCTGAAACTGCTCAGGAGTTGTGGGACAGCAATAGGATGGAAAAGTTTGACTCCTCAAGGTGTGGTCTGCAGAGATGTCACATGTGGGAAAAGAAAGGATGGACAGGTGGAAAACAAACCAGGAAGAGGAAGAATGCAGAAAACTCTCAAAAGAGCAACAAATATTGAGAGGTGTGAGACTCAACCAAACATTAGGAACAGAGCTACAGAAGACTACAGGAAATGTAAGTCCACACTGGTTATTGTCTGGAACTCAAGTAGTATCAAGGTGAACAGAGACATATGTCGGCACTGCAGTCCACAAAGAGCAAAGCTGCCTCGGTGTGGCTGGAAGCTCAGCAAGCATTAGGTGGCCAAAGCATCTTATTCTTCCTCTGCTTTGGGAGTAGGTGGGAGCCTGAGAGCTGGTTCTCTGCTGGCCAGAGACCAAAATATCACACGGGAGTGTCTGCACTTCTGTTCTCCATCACCTGATCATCTAGCAGGTCCCTGCTCTGTTCCCAGCATCCCTTCACTGACATAAAATATTCTCTTTTGGTATCTTTCTTTTTTAATACTGGCAAAGGCCTTTTGAGTACTTGTCTTCTGAAGTTTTGATATGAGAGGTTCAAATTATTTCCTAACAATACGAGCCAAGATCTCATTCAAGTTGTGGACATCCTCAGCTCATTACTGTACACACTTAGGCTGATACACTGGCATGGGTGATTTACCACAGGTTCTCACAGGAAGGTGAGAAAATCCATGCTCAGCTTCTTCTTTCTCTCTCATCCTTACACTTACAGACCATTCCTCAGAAATTCAGACTGAGGCCACACAACAGCAGAGCCCAGCTGATGCCATCAACACAACCAGGATTCTCTTTGCATTCACCTGCAAGCAAACTTCTATGTAAGTGATGAGACTGGGACCAACACACAAACAAGAAGGATCTGGGGACCCCCACGCTCCCTTCCAGAGCCAGCAGAGTTGGATGAACTGCTACCTTAGCATCTCCTCAGAGCTGGGCCAGCACATCAAGGGATAAGAGAATTGAGTCCCGCCTTCAGCTCTGGCCTCGGCTTTCCAGGTGGGGTTCCTCCGCGAATGCAGCCATACACTAGTCCAGATGTTCAAAGAGGGACCAGCCTCCCACAGGTCCTATGGGAAAGATGAACAAGAGGACAGTGAGCAACTACATGTCTTAAAATGTTCAGTTCACAAGCCACCATGAGCTGTTTGCCCTGCATACGGTAGGAATCAAAGTATAATCTCAGTTGGGTTACAGGTGAATGAGCAGATGTTGTTGCCCTCAGGCAGCTTGAGGAGATACCATCACCTTCTGAACACAGTGTGTTAAAGATGAACCTTCTTTAAAATAGCTGATGACCTTCAGCCTGCTAACTCTATGTAGGCCCAGCTGCTCGTTAGGGGTCAAGAAATGCCTGGTTAAAAGCTCCTGCCCCACTTTCCACACAGCATGGCCAAGTCCCCTGAGACTTGCTTGGCAGCCCAACCACATGTGGAGCTGAATCACAGTACACATTCCTCCAATGGAGTTCTTTCAATGTTAGGAGATGTCATGGCCTGCCCCAATGGACGTGGGAATAGTTTTCCCAGGAAACATGTTGACACATAGAAAGAAAGTTCTCTGCATCAGCCAATGCAGAGTCTTCAAATAGCAATAGGATGCATCCAAACTTTTATTATTATTATTTAATAAAGAAGTTATTGTGCCTTTTTTTTTGAAACCACAATAGGAAAAGGGTAGATGTGGCACCGAGGGATATGGTTAGTGGACATGGTGGGGATAGGTTGATGGCTGGGCTAGATGGAAAAGATCTTGGCGGTCTTTTCAAAACTTAATGATTTTATGATTCTATGAAAGAAAAAATCAAAGGTCTTTTTGCATCCCTCATCTCTTTAGACAGGACTTGCACATTGCTCCCAGCTGCTGAAAACCCTCACTAACCTAAACTAAGTAAAAATTTAAGAATCAAATGGAGCTGTAAACTGCTAGTTAGAAAAGAACTTAGCTTTCACACTTCAGTTAGCTTTTCATCAACCCTGTAAAATTCCCACTGCTTGCATGGACAGGAATGGGTAATATTCTTTGATAAAGGAATAAAATATCAGGTAGGAAGCATTTTGTTTGCCTGGAACTTCATTATCTCCATCCCCGCCCTCCTGAGCTCATATGAAGGCTGTGTGTCTGGGCTGGTGTGGTTTTCTGTTCTGGTTATTCTCTGTTTGGCTTGTATTAGCAGCTACTAGCATGGAGCCCTGGAGGTAGCTCAAAGTTGAAGTTGTTTCCCCTTTCATCTTACATCATTATTTAAAGTGATATTATGGATTTTGTTCTGGAGCTACAAATTCATCTAGATTACGTACCCCACTGTAAATTTTTACAGTGAAATACAGAATCGGTAGCTTTTCTGAGAGAGACCAAAAAAAAAAAAAAAGGCAATTCTAGCAATGGGAGAGGACAAGTTGGTAGAATATTAGGAAAAAATTGTACTCCAAAAGAGTGGTGATGGAGTGGCACAGCTGCCCAAGGAGTCGTGGGGTCAATGGTCACCATCTTGAAGATATCCAAGAGCCACGGAGATGTGGCACTGAGGGATGTGGGCAGTGAGCATGGTGGGGTGGGCTGGGGTTGTGCTTGGGGATCATGGAGGTCTCTTCCAACCTGAATGGTTTTATGATTCTGTGGTTCTACGAGTATTTTTCCACCTCACCATAACAACCCTCAAAGCCAGAAACACATATTCTCCGTGATTCTGTTTTTGTTTTGCTCTCTTGTTTATTTTCATCTTAACATTAATTGCCCCATAAAGTCTGCTTGGTTTTATCAATTAGCTTTTGCAGTGAGAAAATATTTTAGCTCCTAATGCAGCGTAATGATTTTTTTTGCCTATTTGCTGAGGGGGTTATTAATAAATGTCCCCACTGGGGTTAGAACTCTGGTGCACTGGTGTTTGCTTTAGGGGAAATGAGGGATTGGAGGAAAATCCTAACCAAACGGAGCTGTAATTAGAGGGAAAGCAGCTGCAATTAGAACTATATGTTCGCCTACACCCATGGCACGTGGGGACAGACCTCCCCTTGACTCAGGCAGGGATGGCAGCAGCAGCTCTGCCATGGCAGACAGGGGAAAGCTGTGGGTTTCCCCTTCGTTTCCAGATGTTGCACCATGCATTCAGCATATTTTCCAAGGAAAAGCCTTTCAAGGAAGATTTCTTCTCAGCAGAGAAGCCAACTGCAGACTCCTCTGGGCCGGGATTTCACCCTGATGTCTCACTCCTTGCTATTTATTAACCTGAACTGCTGCCACCAGCACTGCTGGGCTCTCTGGTCAGTTGCCAGCAGAGAAGGTCCTTCAAACACCGCATCCCAGTGCTCATCAGACACCCTCACTGTTACCTGCAGAGCCTTCTCCTGAAGCTATAGGTTCTCCAGGGCTGCATAGCAAAGCCTGGCAGACCTCGTCCTCCTTCCCGCTGCCACAACGGGCTTTGTTCACCAAGGAGAGGAGCAGACGCTGTCCCTGCAGCTTTCCTGCCTTTTACAAATCTAAATTCATCATTGCAGGGAAATGAGGCAGCTAATAGGCTGTCCTAGCAAAATCATAAGACACAAGTTTCTGGAAAGATGAATTTTCCAGCCTGAAGCCTGATGGGAATTCAGGCTGAGTTAAAACATTAGCGTTTGACTTTATCAATTAGCCGAACAACATTAAACACTTTCATACAGCAAGGACACATATGGAATAATAATAAAAAAGTGCAACAGATGTGCAGTGCTGCTTAATATGGCTTTTAGCTTAATTCATCTCATTGCAGAAAGCTGTAATTCTCATGGTTTCTGAACACCAGCGGCTGATGTAACATGTTGTCCTTCCCTCTTTTTTTGGCTAAAAAAAACCCAAACCAAAACAATTACTATTATAGCACTATTAGCTTTAAGGATTTACAGCTTTGCTTCTTTCACAGCAGAGATCAGAAGTAATATAATTTGTTCTGGGAAAACCTGACCGTGTCCTTACAAGCCTCTGCAGGGCACTCGTATTGATATTCTCTATAGGTTCCCCATACAGCCCTGTGTAGGAAACAGGCTAGGAGCTGGCTGGTTACAGAGACCCATGTTTGAGTGCAATCTCTAACCCATCACATCCAGAGAAAGCAGATAGAAAGCAGCAGCATGGTGCAAAGGCTTATCATAAAATGGAATATCATAGAATGGTTGGGTTGGAAGAGACCTTAAACGCCATCTAGTTCCAACCCCTGCTGAGGTCTGGTGCCTCCTACCAGGTCAGGCTGCCTGGGGCCCCTTCCAGCCTGGCTATGGGCACCTCCAGGGATGGGGCATCCACAGCTTCTTGGGCAATCTGCTCCAGTGCCTCACCACCCATTGAGTAAAGAAGTTCTTAAATTCCCACCACTTAAATGTAATAGAGGAGGGGTTTAGCCCAGCATTGAACTGCATCCACAAAAAAGTAGGTCTTGCCATCATCTCCAAAAGATGCAAGCTGTGCAAACACCAGAAAAGTCACCTATATGAGGATGGGTCTTAAGATTCCCTTTGGAAAACAACTGCTGTAGATAGAAAACCTGAAACACCGTGTGGAGCGTGAAGCAGGTATCCGCCACCAGCACTGCTGGAGCAAGAAGAGCTGACCCTCAGTTGCTGTGTATGGCTCATTCCCTATTGCTCTTCCCAGCAAAAGCATTGAGGCTTTGCATGGAGAAGGTGAGAACTCTTTTTGTACAAAACAAAGCCTTCTGACCTGGCAAAAGCGAAGACAAATAATTATAGGGTGGAAATAATAGTCACAGAATCATAGAATTGAGTTGATAGAGACCCTTTAAAGCCATCTGGACCAACCCCCATGCAGTGAACAGGGACACCAAAATCTCAATCCATTACTCAGAGCTCTATCCAGCCTTGGGTGTCTCCAGGGATGAAGCATCCACCACCTCTCTGGTCAACCTGAGCCAGTGCTGCACTTGTTGTAGAAAAACATTTTCCTTGTATCCTATTATACCTCCCCTCTTTTAGTTGGAAACCATTTCCCCTCATCCTGTCACAACAGCCCCCGCTGCAGAGTCTGTTCCCTTCTTTCTCACAGCCCCCCTTTAGATACTGAAAGAACAGCATACATCCGTGCACGCACACAAACCAACACCTATGTCTTAGCGTGTATCTGTGTAACACGTGTACACACACAATAAACACGTGGTATGTTCATTAGCTAAAGGCAGAACTCATGCTGTAGCCTTTCCTCCCTGTGCTGAAGGGCGTGAAATTAAGTGCAGGTGTTTTGAGTCACTTTTATTACATTAACAGCACCAGAAACAGCACAACCTATTGCGGCTGCTTTGACACAGCCGTTAATTTTCTCTTGCAGCTGTGGCAATTAGAAAGTGTACTTAATAGAGTGTCATGTTAATTGTTGCAGAGTTAACCAATTTCTCCATTTAATTGTCAATTGATTAACCTATTGAAATGGTAAGTGACTCAGTTTCCTTCCAGAACAAACAGCAGCTACGTATTGTAGCTCCATCCAGCTGGAGGGGGTACTCTGTGATTTGCTTAGGCTCAGTGTGCTGGTATTTTTCTACACCTCCCTGAGCTTTTAATTAGATGAGCCAATTTTACATGTATTTGTCTGCTGGAAAGGTTATCTGTGCTGGAGCTGACCTGCAGAGACAAGGTTGAGCCTAGCGGTCTTAATAGAAAAGGTTTTCAGCTATGACTGCCGTACTTGATTGCATTGTAATGGTAATTAACTTGAGACTTGGCCTCCCTCAATGTTTTTTTGTAGCTTTAACTATGCAATGAGATGTTTCCTCTGTCATATATATGCACTTATTAAGCTCTCATTGGATTCTAATATGCATGCAAATAGTCAAGAGTTTCTTAAGGCTAATACTACACTATGTAGATTGTAGTGCCATTAAGTCACTACAAAGATGTAGCCCGCAGCAAACTTAAAAGGCTCCTCTTCCTGTGAGTGTAGGCGAGGCTTGATTTCTCATTTTTGTGCTTTGCTTAAACCTAAAGGAGGAAGAATTCCCTCTACGTAGTTTCGTTGCCTTTTAACCTGAAGGATGCTTTGCACGACAGCAAGCTTTAAGGCTTTATTCTTACAGAACCATCCTAAAAGCGCTCTTGTGCTCTACAAGGAAGATTGCAACGTTCTCAATTCCAAGTCGGTTTGTAATCCATCCCCACCCCTACTCCTTGCTCCGTGTGGCCCGTTTGAAAGCCCCCGGTATCTCCTGTGTTTCCGCATGTTCTTTTACAGTACGGCGCTGTCATTTAATTACGAGACAATCCACCACAACTGAGCAAGCATTTCCATCATTGATAATGTTGGTAGCAGGCAACTGAGACAAAATGATTACAAACCTATGTTGCGCTCAATAGTCCTTTAGAGGATTTCTCTCTTAATAGCGCTGCCTCATTCATGTTTGGTTCAGTACATTTGTTCTTTAAAAAAGGCATAGATTAGAAGAGTTTCAGGGTAGGTTAATAACTCAACTGAAAATGGCTGCTCGCATTGTCAAAGTCTGTTCCTGCAGTTGCCTGGTGCTTTCTTCAGTTCTTCCACACTGCAGCTTTGGCCCAGTTGGTAAACAGCTTAAGTCCAGACATCTTTTCATTCTCTGCGCAGCGGATTGAAATAAAAATGCATATAAGTGGCGACTGACTGGCGCTAGCCTGACAATAGCCTGTAACATTATGCAAGGGTATTTACATAGGAATAAGGCCTTGGTAAAGAAGACAGGGGCAATTAATGACTAGGGCCACACATATAAGGAAAGTTTGTCCAATCCTTTCTTCAATAAAGATCTTTTGTAAAGTGCTATGGAAACTCATGGAGGCCCCCAAACAGATTAGGAGTGGGACTTTTTTGTTGTGTTTTTGTTGGTTTTTTTGTTTTTTTTTTTTTTAAACTTGAAACTAAAAGGGCCAAATTTTGTAAAGGTAAAATGTAATTCTTCTGCAGTTTAGATTTTTTTTTTTTTTTTTTTCCCTATTGTGACTCCCCCACACCCTTTCTTTTTTTCCTACAGGAACCAGTTGAGTGCAGCTACTTTCATAAGAGGAAGCACAGGGGGAAAAAGAAAGCAAGCAAGTAGTGTACCTCCACCAGGGAGCACGGTGGAGGCACAGGGCTTGTAAGAGACCCGTCATGAAGCTTGACTCCTTCTGCTCACACAGGTTTGGCATTTAAGCTAATTTGTAAGCATTTAGGGCCTGACTCTGATCTCCCTTTCACCGCTCACTGGAGCTGTCAAAGCACTTCCCAGCAGAAGTAAGGAAGGGAACCTGCCAGCTGGATTTGTCCCTTTCTCCATTCTTTTGTCCTGGTGGATTTGGGCTTAAGTAATTCTGACAAAACAAGGACCCCCATGTCCTAGCATGGGTTGTGTTGCTGATAGTGGAGCATCTTCAGGGATGTAGAATCCTTCCAGATGGGATGCCCTCCTCAAGGCTGACATATAGGGGAGGGTTTACACACTTTACTTTTCCACCTGTAGGGCTCAGCTCAAGGCTTGTGGATACCGGTGAGTCCATTCTATCTCCCTAGGGGACACCAGCCCAAATCCTAGTCAATGAGGCCTATTCCAATAGCCAACAAGGCCTGCTCCAGTGAGTCTCAGGCTTCAGGCTTGCACGGCTCTGCTGAGGACCTCATTTTTCCATGGGTGGTCATGGCACATCTGTTAATGGCAACTTGAACACGTCCACAGCAGTTAAGCAGTTTCACTTTCAGGCTCAGATGTTGGTGTTCAAAGACTTTGTTCTTATTCCAATGACTGATAGAGGACCTCTGTTTGGGTTGATGCTGTAGTCTTTTAAGTACGCTTTCCAGAAAGCTGTAAGTCTCTATTTTGAGAGCAGAGCAGAGATCCTTCTGTTGAACCCATTGTATGCATTCAAGAAGACAACACTTTGGTGGACATCAACACATTGGTAAGCATCAATGAGGAAAGCCTCAATGATTTTTCTATAGTTCTTCCAAGTTTGAAGCCATTTGATGATCTGCTTGCTGAATCTTTTTCCTCTTAAGTGATTTTTATAGCAGAATATAACTCAGGAGAAAAATATACTTCCTGGGAAGTATATTCTTCTGGTTATGCCACTTTCTTTATTCAGAATTAAATTAAAAGATCAACACTTCCATGGAAAATAATTCCTGAAATGCTTTCTGGACACTAAAGAGGGGGAAACAAACGTTAATAACACAAATGTGTGATTCCTGTGAGAGGAGTGTGGATGCAGCAGAGAATGTGATTCTACTTCAGCCCTGGAAAGCTGCAGAAATCAATGCTTCATTCAAGGCTATTGATCAGTACTAAATTAATTAGACTTCAAGGCTTATGGCAGTTGATAAGACAACTTGTTAATTTAGTCAATGATAGTGTTTTCCCTAAAGCAGCAAATACCCTCTTTCTCAGAAAAGACATTTCCAGCACTTGCTACCCAATATTTTTCCCCCTCTTTTTTTTTTTTTTTTTTTAATTTAAAAAAAAAAAATCACTTTACATTTAAATTAAGATAAGGATTGGATGGGGAGATGCTTCCATCTACCCCCATTTGCCTTCCTTTGCTCTAACGTTGGAGCAGGATGTTGATAACATCTGATGTAATTTAATAGGATGGCAGCATAACATTTAGCTTCTTCGACCCCGGCCCATTGACGGCGACATTCATTTGGGAAAGCTGCTGGGGGAGGAGGAGGAGGGAGCAGACCCACTTTCTAACTATGTTTTTAAAATGGCAAACCCAGAGTTCCTGCTTCCCAGGCAAGCAGGATGCTTGTGGCAGCTGACAAAGGCATGGGCAGTGCTGGTGCTGCAAGCCATGAATGAGACGAAGGTATCCCAGAATACCCTGGACATCGGGCCGTACTTCCTGCTGGCTGGGAAGGACAAAAGGACAAAGCTGAAGGAGTGCCGGGGTCCCACCACCAGCTCTTGGAGGCACCAGTCTGCTACCAACAGCACTCCAACCCTCGGAGAATGCTAATAAGCCACTGAAGAGCTCAGCTTTCCTGCCATAATTCTATAGCGCCGTCGAGGACCCCATAGTGTTCGCTAAATAAAGACAACTAATTGAGAATTTTTTGCACATTTTGCTCTGTGGACTTGTTGTTCAGGCGGTTCGTTGGGGAGAATGTCCCCCTACTGACAACAGGGGCTGATTGTTTTGGCAGCCGCCGGGTTAGCGCGAGTTCCCGCCTCTGGGGCTGACTTTCCAAGTATGACAAAAATGTTTAATTTTGGATTTTTTTTTATTTTTTTTTTTTAATTATGTGGCTGAGAATTATTTTGGCGTTGTGGAGAATAGGCCGTCTGGTGCTCATGTTAAAAAAAAAAAGAATATTGCTGGCATGGACTCTCAGAATTAAACCTTTGGTCTTTCTCCTTTATTTTCCCTCTCTCACTCTTTTTCCTTCTCTCTCTCACTCTTTTTGCTGGTTTTGGGTGTTGATTTTTATTTTATTTTTTTTTTTAAACTGTATTTCCTATGGTGAGGCCTACATTTTTGTGTCTGCAGGTGACACTTTGATTGAAACTAAAATTAATAAATCAGCTGAAAAGCTCACACCTACAGCTCACAGCAGGGCCTTGAAAACACGGTTATAAAGGGAGCTTTATGCCCTTGTGTAAAGAAGGAATAAATTACAGAAGCACTTGTTGCCCTTGGACTCGATTTTGCTTTGCAGCCTGGTATCTTATTTTTGGAGCTTATTGTTAATCAACAGGTTCCTTGTAGGTTTAGCAGGTGACTTTGCTATTAATCTCCTATTTGACCACTATAGCATATTAATGAGGTAGGATTCTGGATGTGGCTATGTCTCCAGCACGAGGAATTAGTTTAAAAGGTGCACTCTTTACTCAATTGCCCACAGTTAGCGATGCTGCGGCCCAAATGCAAAGTAGCATTTTCTGCAGCTTGTGTAGCATTAAGAGTGTTTTACTAACATTATGTTCCTCACTGTGCTTTTCTTCTGTTGTATACTTATTTCTTCTCCGTGGAGGGCTATTATCAGGCTTACCGGTCCTTCCTTGTTGCTGTGTTTTTGGGGGCTTTCTTCATTTCGCATTCCCCTAACAAAATAATGAAATCACATATAAATGACAAAATGATATCCTTGCTTATTAATGCGCACCTTGGCTTTAATTAAACAATTTTGGTGGGCTCGGAAGGACCATTGGATTTAAATGAGACGCTCGCCTCAACATTTCTCTTCAAAACTGGCTTAATAAATATCATTATAAAGTGCCGGAATTCAATCAGCCCCATTTCACCTTGTGTTTTGGGTCTGATTTAAGCTTGAAGTGAGGATACCTATAGGGGTAGTTAAAGAACATAAAGAAAAGCTGAGGATTTAAGTCTTAAATTTGTAATTACAAGGATCTGCCAAAATACATAATATTATGAGACGGGCTACAAAACACCCCGGTGGAAACAGCAGCTTTGTTGTAATACAGTAATTTCCACATTCCAAGAAACGTGCTCTGCCATAGACGGTTATTATCGGTGTTCCCTTTCATAACTTTCAGACATGTGGTCTACCTCCCAAACAGATCCATTTTCTGATTTAAATCAGAACTGCCAGGCTTATGCACGCAGATTCTCGGCATTTTCTTAACAAGGACTCTTACACTCAACAGCATATTTGTGTCAGGTTAGATGTCAGCCTGGAGTTTTAGCCTGAACCGTAAAAATATCTGTCTTCTGTGGATTAAGGTCAAAGTTATCCAGTTACTTTAGCTTGGTATTTTGGTATTCCTTTTCTTTCTGCTTTTTTAATTGGGCTATACATATTATAAAAAAGGACAGGGGGAATAAGATCTGACGGTGAGTGCATTTAGGAGCAAGAAACACAAGTATTGCTGATCACTTTACCTTTGCCTCACAACAACACCCGCAGAAGGAGATGTACTGCTCACGTTCAAAGTAACAACAAAGCGTGTATCTATATTTTCAGAAATGAATGTCAATTTATGGCATTGCAGGGCACTCTGACAAGAGCTGGCCACTCCATCAGCCCAAAGTGCTGTGCTGGAGTGAAGCATTTCAGTGGGGCAGCCAGACAAGCTTTGTGGCTTTGGGAAGAACCTCAGCGGGGACAAATTATGAGGAAAACACAAACTTCATTGTCAGACCTTGTAGAACTTTTGGCTCAGAGCGGGTGGGATGAAGGGTTGAGGTGAAATGGACACTGGCTCAGGAGTCTGGATGTGCCCAGAGGTGCTCCCAAGGCACGATGCACACAGAGCCCACTGTCCGCCAGTGTGCCCCAGGCAGAGTGAACAGGCTCAAATGGGACACACACCACCCAACTCCTTCATTCGTTAAAGCTAACGTGACATTTCCCTATCACAGGCCGACAACAAACTTCACTTGGAAGAGGGGGGAAAAAAAAGAAAAGAGTTTTTCAGCTCTGAGAATTCGTGCAGTTATAACCACTGACTTGATTTTTCTTCCTTCCTTTTTTTTCCTTTTTTTTTTTTTTTAACAGTTTTGTTGCACTTCTTTCAGATATTCTGCATTGCAGCCCAGTTTGTGAGGGCTCAAGGAATAGTGCATTTTTACTGCTCAGGCACAGACCCTATACATCAGGATTTGTCATTAAAACACTGGCGAGTCCTTCACTGAAGTGGTGCGAGCAGGGGCTGCTGTAATGCCTATTTCTAAGCAGGAACAGTTACTGCAACGTAGTTTGGGAGCCCTTCCACTCCCCAGCCCCCATCTCCCCCAACCACTTACAGCACAAGGAGGTTTGAGCTTATTTTGTCTTTTCACAACTTAGCAAGATCAGACACATTTCTGCAATGCATATGCAGATTTTACCTCTTGTTACTTTCTCTAATGAGCTTTCACTTAATCAGTTTGACAGTAGCCTTTCTTCTTTTTTGCTTCGTATCCTCTAGGAAAGTATTCAGGAAAAAGTGTTAACAGTTTCAAGGGGTATTAGCAAAATGGAATGGCGGCACAGCCAAACTTAGGAAGAGAGCAGGAGGAAGGAAAAAAAAAAGAAGTTAAAATCTGGAATGTGGATTTAACAAGAATGTATGTCTAGGAAATGAGCAGGACTGCAGACATCACTTTTATTTCCTTGCAAAGCATTTTAAAAGATAGTAATCTTTTGTAGAGAAGTCCTGATCTTATGTAGTTATGTGGACTAAAGAAAAAAACACTTTCCCTGATAAAATGTAAACCTTGTGAAAAGTGTCTTCTGCAGTGAGCTACTGAGTGGTGCCTTAGCTACAGCCAGATGTCAGGACAGGGATGCGGGATGTCCCATTGACCTGCAGAGCCTGGCAAGGGCTGTACAGAGCCCCATCAATCCTACACACCTGGGTTATCAAAGCCCTTGGGAATTTGTTATATGTCCCCGTGTGGGCTGAGCTGGAGGGGAACCTGACCTTCAGTGTTGGGTTTGGGCAAAACCACGCTGGGGAATTGCCACCAACACGGAGATATGGCATCTGGGTGAGCCAGTCAGTACTTAGCATTCAGTGTCACCACTAAGCTGTGTCAAGGCCAAGGGCATCTCAGGCATTAAATTCGTAATAGCAGAGTGACCAAGGATTGATGACACGTGCTAACAAGGAACACGAACTTTTAGCCAAGGCTTTTGGGAGAGTCACAGGATCTGACCACATGAAGGGAGGGGGAATGCACCAAAGGAAAAAGTTTTCCTTTGTTTGCATGGGGGATTCATGATGCAGTGGAGGGTACAGCCTTCACCCCTGGGTTCTCATCCACTAACAGCAGTGGTTCTCAGCTAAAAAAACCTCACCAAATTATTACTGAGGTGGAGAAAGAAATAGACAGTGGTGTTGCCACATGGAAATTCTCCTTACATTCAGCCTGACAATACCAAAAGTGAAGTACTGGTGATGCATTGGGACAGGCTGTGCAGGGAGTTGATGCTGTCGCCATCTCTGGAGGTGTTCAAGAAAAGGGTAGATGCGGCATTGAGTGACATGCTCTGGAGTGGTCACAGCCATGGGCTGATGGTTGGACTGGATGGTCTTCTTGGTCTTTCCAACCTTAGTGATTCTATGATTCTATGAGAAGGAAGCTTGTGTTGGATGTGATTATCAAAGTGCTATATATGATTTTCCCCACAGCTGGACCAAGCTGCTATCACCCTTTAGAAAGAAAATTGGTAAGAAGACACGAATAGTCATCTCTTGACACAATCTAGTTTTCAGCATCGTTGCCTGCAAACTGATTGTACCCCAATAAATGCTCCAAGTGCCTGCTGCAGGAAGCAGGGTGCTAATTTCCACACTGTGGCATCGTTTTGCCCAGTTATAAATGTGGTGTTCAGGCTGCACGTCCTCATCAGGAGAAGGAACACAGCCCTTGGAGCTCGACCTTGCAAGCCCACAGAGCCCTTGGAGACACATGGAGCCCAGAGAGGCTTTAGCTGGGCTTTGCTTTCCTGACACTGTTTCCATCCCAGAGAGGGGACCTCACTGCTGTGGAGCCAGTGTATGGACTCCAACTTGACTTTTCCAAAATTGTCCCTTTCATATATTTTTTTTAACATCTTATTTTTAAGCCGGGATCCAAAACCTTTAAATCAGAGGCAATTTTGTTTTCCTAGCTGTCAGCAATATTTTGGCTATTTTAAGAATGTAGGACAGGGTTAAGGATTAGTACCAGCATTTCTTTTCTGTGTATCAGAGCTGCTTAGCAGTAATTAATTAGGACATTGGGTTTTGTACTCTTGGTTCAGGTCATTTGCCTATGAGCAGCTCAAGCCTTTTACAAAGGCACGCTGCATATGTTTCTGGGTACTTTTTTGAGAGAAGATTTAAATTGGCCAGATGAATAATACTTTGCTACAAGTGTTTTGCCCTAGGCAAAAAAGGTTTTCTTCATATTATCATTGCCCGGAGCTGGAATCCTCAAGCTTGATGTGACTGGTGTTATACTGTCACATGGCAATGATGTAAGAACAGGAGCTCTCTGTGTCAGACAAATCTGGATTTAGGGGAATTATAGCAGATGTTGCAAAATGGCAACAGTTTAGTAAGTTCCTTTCATCCCGCAGTTGGGAGGCAGGTCCACAAAGTACCCCCAGACAGAGAAGAATGTTATCTTTGATCCCTTTCACTCCGGGGCAAGGAGGCTCCACCCGCCAAGGGATGCTGGAAATAAATGAAAATAAATTTACAGTAGCTGTTTGTTTTGCAGTATGGAAATCGGCCATTACTTATTCATGCTGTTTGCCCAGACGTGTATAAGAGATTTTATTGGGGGTAGCGTGTATTGTGTGCTATAAACAGATTAGGGCATTCAATATTAAGATTAATGGCATGGAAAAACACTTGGAAATTTGTGAACGGTGAGATTACCAGCCTTGCAGCTCCTCTCCACCAGATGTACACACACAGTGGCACAGTCCTAGCTTCATGCCAAGGAAACAAGAAAGGAAGGAATATTATATATATATATATATATATATAAGTTATATGTTCTGTTATCTGACATTTAAGACTTGTGGTGCAGATGAATGGAAGAACTCCATTCATCTGCTCTGCTTATGACAAGCAGGCATTGCCTGTAATGAATAAAGCGTGCCAGTGGAGGACTATTCATAATTGTTTTCATATGTTTAAATCTGATTGGAATTCGGTCAGAATTCGCAGGACTTTTCTTAAATTGGGCAGTTCTTTGAAAAAAAAAGAAAACAAAAAGCATTTGGTGACAGGTACAAAACCACCCCAGCTTCTGATTAGGTTTTTAAATAAACAAAATCCTTCCTACCGCCTGACAGCAGCATGGGCTCAGCCATGTAGGGCACTGGCTCTGCTCACACTGCTCTGATGGAGCACAGCCTCTGCCCGACAGACTCATGGCTGCAACCATGGATTTTGTGATTAGGATTCCAGGTGGGCTCGGATCAGGAAGGGATTTGAGATATTAGATATTAGACTCACATCAGTGCACTTCAGGTCTTCAACTTAAAATCTGCCCATGCTTTCATTCCTTCGTGAGTTCTTGTCTAGCCCTGCCAATGGAGCAGCCCACGTTACCCATACAGAAGAAACAATTGGAGAACACAGCACCAGTCTCCTGCTGAGCCATTCCCATGAGCCCCACAGTTAAAACATGTGAGATGTGGGTAGGACCACTCTGACAAACAGCCACAGTATTCATTGACCGCAGTGGTCAACGGCCTTTTGACCATCTTAGGGAAAGCATCCCTCTGCAATTCTGCTTATAGGAAAACAAAAAGTCCTTTCTGCATTTCCAGGTTTTTTTTTTTGGATGCCCTAAACCAGAGGAGACCTTGTGGCAGCCACACCTGAGTGATCCCAATGAGCAGTGAACCCTCTGCTCATTGACCTGCACCCGGGGGTGTTTCCCACTCTGAATCCCAAACCAAGGTGGTTTTTGCAAGGCAAGAGCCTAACCTTGTCTCTCCAGAGGAAACTATTTTGCCCTTGTCTGCTCTTTGGGGAGCACTAAATCTCATTCCCACAGCTCTTGGTCCATGCAAGCAGCGAGCCTTGTTTGGCAAGAGACTCTTGAGGTGACCATGCAACAAGATCTTGACCTTCCTGTCTTCTACATCCCCCAAACCTTTCTTTTGTAGAACCAAAACCCTACGAGAGAAAGGCTGCAGTGAGCACTTTGCCAAGCACAACAGAGCCCGGCTTCGCTGATTACTTTAATTGTTGCCACCCTGCAAACATCATTTACAGCAGCTCAATGCCACAATCACGACACAGCCAAAAATCACTGCAGCATGTCACAGTCACAGCACAACACTGGTCACACCGCTTACGGCCCTGGTCACATGTGCAGGGATGTATAAGGAAAACATGGGATCAGCAGAAGTTCCCATTCAGGATGCCTAATCTTGTCTACACTCAAAATGGTACTGGCTAAAATTGGTTTTCAATTGATTTAAGTTCACTGGCACAAAGCCCTGTGTAGACATTCTTAAATGGGTTTAAAAATGGCTTATCAATTTAGCTTAAGACACTTAGTAGCTAAACTAAGCTAAATCGGCATAAGCCAGGTTTAAATTGATTTATGATGTCCACAAAGAGTTTTGCACTGGTTTAACTAAATTGCTTTAAAAACACACCGCCACTTTAGCCATCAAAAGTGAGTGCCTACGAGTGTAAGGATTTAGGGTAAATGTCTTTAAAAGTGAGGAGCTTATGCCCTTTTTCCCTAAACAGACTTAGTCTTTTCGAAATCAGAAACTGTCCTTTGTCAACGCTACTCCCAAGTGCCAAAAAAGGGAAAGGGTCAGATCCTCCATGGAGTAAATTAGGGAGATATCCCATTTTGCATCAGCTGGAGGAAAGCCAAGCCCTGCCTTGAAATTTTAAAAGGAAAACTAAATTGTCTGAAATCTAGGTTCAAACTGAGGCTTGCACACTTTTTTCCTGCCGGTATTTTCTTTGCCTCCTCAGCTATAGATAGCAGCTATCCGTTATGCAACATATTCACACTTATTCACGTATATTCACGTAATCACATCACCATTCACAGCATCCCAAAGCCTGCAGCAACTCCCCCGTTTATGCTGATGTCTATGGACAGAGTTTGGAAGATATTTCAGTGCTGGTAGCCACATCTGTTGTTTTCTTGCTTAATGATTTGTAGTTAGCCAAAATAATAGAAAGCAGGCAGACCTTTTTCATGTTGGCTTGCTTGAAGGGAGCCTATCTGAGTCAAAATGTTTATTCTGCAGTGCTCCTGCTAGCTCTGGAAATTCATGTATCTATATGTATTTGCGTGTTTTGCTTGGCTAGACACAAATTATGCTCTCAACTGGAAATATCACAAGTGTAAATAATTTGGAGATGTAAGTGCCTGAGTGAAACTCGTGTAAAAGCTATTTGTTTTATGGATTTTGATCTCCAAAGTTTAAAATATGAGCAAACTTTTCATTAAGGCTTTTGCCATTTGTTTGAGCACTCCTGTAGTAATTGGAAATGCAACAATTGTTTAAAAGTGGCATTGTCCCTGAAAAGATTTAGTGAGGGATGAAGAAATTTCTTGAACCTAAAGACATAATCTGGTGATCCAATTCTCCCCACTGTGTCCATTCCCGTGAAACTCCATTTACTTTCTCCTCTCCGCCACCAGCTCCCCGCATCCCACCTAGCCAATCCTCTAGGTTTCCCACATTGTTTCCCCTTTTGTCTTTTCAGTCCAAACAGAAGAACAACAGACAAGGTTTCGAAGGGCAGGGAGCATCAGGGGCTGGAAGAGAATGGCTAAGATGAGGGTCAGAGTCCTAGCCCTACTGCCAACAGTTACCAGGGTTTGTGCTGCCTGGCTGGGCAGTGTTCAAAGACTTTGCTGGGCTTTGTTCCACTGTGTAGGGATTAGGCCTGGCGGTCTGAGAATTTGCCTTCTAATTAAAAAGGATAAAAGATAGAAGTAGCATTAGACTAAAACATAGCAGTGATACTTCACAGGCTTTTTTTTTTTTCCTTCCTTTTTTTTTCTTTAGTCACAAGACAACGGCACGAAGTCGTCAGGTCGTTTTATTTCTTTTGTTTTATTTGTGCATTTAAAAAGAAATATCTTAATAAAGAGAACAGAGGGGAGAAGGAGAAGTTTTGAAACTCTTCCCAGCTGTTCCATATGGTGGATGAAGGCTGAATTTCACGTACGACGTCTGTGTGCCCTGTGGTGATGCCGCTATTGCATCTATCAGCAAGGATTACCCCATCTCCCAATAGCCTTCTTTAATGCCAAACCAAAAGATGAGGGAATTCCCCACGTCATTCTCCCTGGCCAAAGAGGTCTACAAGAAACCTGAATTTCTTCTTGCAGAGCCTTCGCTTTTATTCCTTGCTTTTGGTCCTTGTTGGGCACACTCAAAAGCACAGACAAGCCCTCCCCTTCTATTAACCAGGAGGTACTGTTTTACCAGCACGGTGTGAAAAATACCCGGCTTATAGCACCCATTTAATTACTCTTAAAACTCATGTGTTTTGGGAAGGAACTTGAGGCCAAATCCCTATGAGCTGCTCCTCATGTGTGTAATCCCGTCTCCTGCAAAAGCCCTACTGATGGCGGCCGCCAGCATCCAGCCCAACGCAGGACGCCGAGGACGGGCATCCATCCAGCACGACAAGGGCTGCTGGAAGAGATCCCCGCCGGGTACAGCTCCATCTGCCTCCAAACTGCCTGGGCTCCATGGATGGACACCACCAGCACCTCGCGAGAGGAGCCGAGGTGAGCGGTTGCGTAAGGGCCGCTGATGGGATTATAGAAATTGCTTTTCAGAAAGGGGGGGCGGGGGGAAGGAAAAAAAAATAAAGAGAAGAGGCGGTAGGAGTTTCGTGGAAGACTTCAGAAGCTTTCAAAGCCGCAGAGCTCGGATTGCACGCGAGGATAAAGGAATGCCCCTTTGTTCCCACACATCTCCTGTTACGTCACGAGGAGCTCAGTTTCTCCTGAATTCAGGAGGAATTTGCACGGAGTAAATAATTTGGAAGAGACAACAGAGAGGGTGAATATGATTCACAGCAGAGAGTCGTTGCAGTCCTAATGCAGGGTACTCACAGGAAAGCATTTCTAATGGGAAAGCATTTCCTCATTGCATTTTTGAGCAAGTTTTCTAGCAAAGATTTATCCTATGCAATAATGAGAGAAGCCCTATAGGCATTGCTCGGGCAAATGTGTTGTTGTCTTCAACAAAAATAAGCACTGTCAGACTGCTGTGTGTTAGCTCGAAAGCAATACTAATGTGGCAAATTATGCCATTGATTTTAGGCAGGGTTCTTCATTGATTTTTGCTTAAAAATCTGGTAGTATGCTACAGCCCGGCATGGGTAACTTCTTAATGCTAGAGCATTTGTAAAAGGTTACAAATGGGCAATTCTGCTCCATTTTAGGGACATGGGCATTTAATAAAACCTGAGTGCTGTCGCAGCATCTCAATGGGTGCAGCCCTTCTTTGGGTGCTTTTGGAAGCCAATAGGCTCAATGTCCCCCCAGGATGCTGCAGCCACTGTGCTTAACATGGCTGTAGAAAGGTTAGAATGAAGGCAGCGGTCTGATCCCCCCTCACATCCCAGTATAGGAGTGATAAATGGGAGGGGGTTCCCAGCTCTCACCCTTTTTGGGGTAGGTTTTTGGTCTGGTTTCATTGCGAGGAGCAGGGACAAAAACCCCTTGGATGCTTTTGGCTGTGCGCATTCCTCTAAAACGTACTCAGGAAAGGATTTTAAAATTCATCTTCCATAGGGCAGGGGTAAAGATGCAGGGCAAAAAGAGGAATCTTGCGTTATTTAAACGAGAAATAGAAAACAAGCAAACAAAAATTATATTTCCAAAGTGATCTAAAGCACTTAGTGTCTGCCTGAAGCCCCCAAGGAGGTGTGTGCAGGAGGGCTGCTCCCTACTGCTCACCACTGATTCAATGAAGGAAAGAGACGTTCTGGGGAACAGGGGGGTGTTATATTTGAAAGAACGTTCCCAATATTTGCATTATGGTGAAGGAAAATATTTTTCAAGGCCAAACGAATATTCATTTATATTTATTTGCTTAATCTAATGATCTATTGTGATTCTCCCTTTCATCTATTCTTCCCTTGATGAGTGTGTGGCACTCCCATTAAGATTAATAGCGGTTTCACATGCACAGTCAGGGGAGATTAGACCCCTGCCCCGGCCTCCTGCCAGCCCCATGTATGTCTTTGGATTCAAGCTCCGAACCCTCGCTGATGTCAGTGAAAGCACCATGTGTACAAAAAGGCCCCATCCTGCCCGGGGCTGAGCATCCCTGGCCAGCTGAGGCTGCGCTCAGCCTCCCCCCAAACCCATTTGTTATGCCCTAAAGAAGGTGATTTTAGGGCAGACTGCTCCAGCATATGGGGACAGTGAGGGGTGTGCTGGAACCATTTTCTAGCAAAATAAGACACATAACCGTTGCCTCTGAATGCATACATCAGCATCCTTCTACAACAACTCTGTGCATAGAAATTAATTTTTGGGACCAGCTCTCCTCTTTCTGGCCATGAGATGTGGCATACAACTGCCATCACAACAAGAGATGCAGGGAGCCACCTGGTTTTAAAAAATACTTATAATAAAGGATGCTCCTTTGCAGCACAGGGCCTGCTCCCAAGCCCTGCCATGGGAAACCCGTTCTTCTATTGTAATCTGATGAATTTCCAACATCTTTTCATTTGCAGGAGTTTACCAACATACCCTATGACATCCTGACATCATCAGACTAACTCTGCCAGCTGCTGCAGCGCTCCAACCACAGAAGATTTGCTCCCATTTCGCTGATGCACAATAATTCTGGGAAGGAGAAATGGAAGATTTGCCCTTTGCCAGCAAAGCCGGATGTGGCCTTGTGAAAATCACTGGTTTGGCCTCGTGCCTCAGTTTCCCCAGTGTGTGTGGTGAGACTTTTGCCTTTCCAGCAAAGGGAAACAAGTATAATAATAAAACATGCCACTAATATCTTTTAATAATTTTTAATAATTTTGCAATCCTTCCTGGAAGCATCTCTACGGCGATTCCACAGGATTAGGGCATTCCTTTTGCCCCAAGCAGCCCCCAAGGACGGAACAGCGCCAAGATCCAGCCGAAATAACATGACCAAAGTCAGAGTACAGAGTACATAAGAGCCAGAAAGTGAGCAGAAGTCAGAGGCTAGCATGGAAACTGCTACACCATCTGTCCTCTCTGCTTGCTGGAAAGACTCTTCGCAATTAGGGCATAACTGAGTATACGACATTGTTTTCCTGCACTGTATTCAAGCTCCGTTCTCACTCCTTATAATGAGCTCATTATTGATTTGTGGAGCTTCCCCTTTGAGCTTCTGTATCTTTCAAAACACGAAACCAACGTTCAGGCAATAAAATGGATATTCGTGTCATGCTGTATATATGTCACAGTGCCTGTCATATGTTGTGACACACGGGATAGCCATCTTCTGCCAATATTTACAGGTACGTTTCTAAGCAAACATTTCAATAGCTCCTATTTAAATTTGACTGTGGCTGTTTATAGTATCAGGCATTTAATCTGTTCGATTGATCCGATAGATGTGAGTAGATGATGAATATATGCATTTATCCAATGCCTTCTTGAACATTTGTATGGTGGTATTTCTTATTTTGGATTTTCTAGGAAGTAATAATAACAAAATGAACTTAATTGCTGCAATTTATGGTCATGGCTCATGGGATGTTTTAATAAGAGGAAATAATCCACAGAATTTCAGCTCTTTCACTTAGAATACATACTTTAATCTCTCCAAGATCATTGTCCTTATTCTAAGTATGAATTCCTAAAAAGCCTGTGTTGTGATTTGCTTTTATTTTCTTTTTTTTTTTTTTTTTTGGCTTAAGCAATAGGCTTGAAAGTGGCAGCTCTGAAAACAGATTTCTTTATCCAGAAGCCAGTTTGGAGAGCGTCCACACAGGCTGCTATTCTAAGGCACCATTCTGAAGACTGCCATCTCTACGATGGCATATGAGATGTAATTTAGTCTCTGTGTTAATTTAGCCCAGGGTCTCTCCTGAACAGAGAAGACTGGCTGTGCCAGATTGTGTTAAACTAGGGATGGTGCTTTTGTGATACGGACAACTGTCTACCAGGGATTGAGCTGAGACCACCAAACTACTTTCATTTAGATTCTCAATTTAGTCTTGAACCAAGGTCAGAAGGTAAATAGCCAGGGCTTTATCTTCCCAGCCAAGCTCCTGGTAGAGGGTCTCTTTGAAGTGGAGTGTGATCACTGGCTGTTTCAGAACTAATGTCCAAGACAGTGATGTATAATACATTTGCTTCCATTTTACATCTGCTGGTATGATCGCAGGTTAATTTAAGAACGATTTCCCAAGAAAGGAGTGTTTTTGCCCAGTTGTAATCTTTTAAAAAATCTGAAATTAACTCAAGATGCCCTTTTGACACTCCCCAATGTATACTTGTTTGGGTTTTTTTTCTACTGCTTTGATTGCCAGTTGCTTTGGGTCTGATGCTGCTCTTGCTGAAGTCAATGGCATCATTCGTATTTGCTTCAGTGAGCAAGGCTCTTTGAAGATGCTCTCTATGTTGGCCGGTGTTTGTGGCTGCACATCCACCAGGTGGTCAGAGGGAAGGAGATTTCTGTTTGCTGGAGGCACATTTTCTGCAATGACACAGTGATAGCAGTGTGTGATGGACCCACTGCTCATGCAGACTCTATGCTCATCCCTTGAGCCAGCCAAGATGCAAACCTTGTGAACAGGGCTGCAGTTATGGGAAGCTAGTGATGGTAATTTGAGAAGTCTGTGACCTTCCTGTATTTGCCCATTCACTTGTATGAATACATTTGTATTTCTTTAAGAGCCTGGATTCAAACCATGGAATGTCCCTTTAAGGTTTATCCCAGATCATCTCCCTAATCCAGTTCACATAATTGCCCCCCCAGCCAGTTGTGGTAACATAGGTACACGCACACATGGGACACTGTGACAAGTTGGATGGAAGAACGGCCATCAAATACCTTGCTCCTTCCAACTGTGCTACAAAACTTGCACAGACTGATTTCCCTTCCTGTTGTGTGCCATGAGGATACGGTTCATGTAGCTCCTCATCACTGCAATGCAGTCATCCTCCTGCTTGATAGCCTCTTGCACCAGATGTTGCTGCATCTGTTGTGGGAGGCCCTTGAGCAGGAGCAGATCACATCTGAAGCTGGGGGAGCAGGAAGGTTTCACGCTATTCGTTGGCACCAAAAAGACTGTAGGGTTATCTCCCACACTGACAAAAAGCATCTTGGAGATGTCTACCCTGTTGCTGGTACCATAGCAAGAGGAACAGCACATGTTCAGCCAAGCCACGGCTCCAGCAACATGGAAAAGCGAGCAAAGGGAAGGAGAATGGGAGGTGCCTTCAGAAAGGGGCATCGGCCATGAGTAGGGAGCACACCAGATGGCTGAAAATCACATTTTTTCCTGCAAGGGAACAAGTAGCTGCTCAGTGCCTCTGTCTCAGAGCAAGTTGCTGCCAACCCACTGCCAGCACTGGTAGCACATTCAGTGCTGTGTGTCCATGCAGCTAGTACTTCAGGCTGCTTCTCTGCATCAGCATCCCCATGTGCAGGCATAAGGTCTTCCTCAAAGGAAATGGGAATGAAATGGGAATCACTACAATTTTCCCTTTACTATTACTGTTCTGCCAGGAAGAGCTGCTGCAGAAGTGGATATCTATCAAAATATTCCCTTTCATTGAAGTTTTTAGTTGAGAACATCTGAAAGGTGTTTTGTTACGTGCCACAATTTGTTGATTAAAATAGAGCCAGGTTTCGCCTCACTGGGTCGGAAGTTTTATGAGTAGCCAAGAAGTGGACTAGAAAGGAAACAAAGCCCTGTGGACTCCAGCTCAGGTGCCTACACACAGATGTATGCCATGAAGCACCCTCCCTCCCCAGATTGCACCCAAATACCTACAGCCAACTCCACATGGTGTGGCATTTTGCAGTTCTTCAGAACAACAGGCTGAGCTATTACTTTTGTTTAGTAATTCTGGGTGAACACAGAGTAAAAGATGAAGAAAACTGGTTTATGTTCAGGTGCATAAAAAAGTAAATAAATAGACAATAAAACCACAGAAAAACAGGGCTGATGAGGACCAGGAAGCTATCTAGCCCATTTCTCTGCCCCAGGGCAAGGCCACATCTTTCAGACTGAGGTTTGTCTAACAAGATGTTAAAAGCCTTCTCGACCCCTCCAAGCAGTCTGTCCGAGCACTGAACTGTCCCTATACATGGAAAGTACTTCTTAAGGTCTAAACTCCACCTCAGGGCTGCACCTGATGCCCCTTCCTCCTTACCCTAACCTCTTGGACAAAGAGGACAGAGGACAGACTCACCACCTTCACACAACACCTCTGGACATGTCTGACAACTGCTGTCATCTCATCTATCCCTTTGTGACTCTGCTCCAAGCTAAACTTGCCCAGACTTTTCCCATTCTCATCCTCTGCTGCTGAGTAGCTGTTGTCCACCTCCCATAACTACACTTTCATCCATCCCCATCCATGAAGACAACCACCAAGCAGAACAAGAGCACGTCCCTGATGGTCTCCATGATGGACAACCTTCCTTTTTGACAGGGGTTATTGATGATCCGCTTCTGGTGAGGTGATCTGGCCACGAGTTGGACTCGATATTCTTATGGGTCCCATCCAACTCAGGATATCCTATAATTCTATGATTCTATGTCATATCCAAATTACAGAATCATTTGTTAAAGATTTTCCACTTTTTAAAATTTCTGGTTGTCAGATCTGCTGTGACTGTCAGGGTTGTGCAAGAACTCTGTTGCATATTATGTATATCGTAGTATCATTGTTTCCACCCTATCACATTTAGGAAAAGACATCTCTGCTAAAAAAAAAAAAAATGCATGATCCCAATCATAGGAAAACTGACTGTAGCAGAAAAATTCAGAAGAAGGTCTGGCCCAAGATTTTAGAAGGCCTGCATCTCATTCTCATTAGTGCTAGGATCTGCAGGTGTGGTCTTAGAAAAATAAGATTCTTCTGGGGAAGATTCGTGTTCGTAGACTCATAGAATCATAGAAGTGTTTGTGCTGGAAGGAACACCTGGTCCAACTCCATTGCAGCTAACAGGAACATTTACATCTATATCAAGTTGCTCAGAGCCTGGTTTTGGATCACCAGGACAGATGTTCATGATACTGCTTGGCTACTGGGAAAAGTTCTCCTCCCATAGGTGCTCTGAAAGTCTCTGCTTTTGTTCGGTAACTACACAGGTGGTTGAAGATAGGTGCCTAAAATAGGCAGTGTGCATGAAGATTCCCCATTCCCCACCTGTAAAAAAAGGAAGCAATTCCTACCTAACAATTGGCTATGAGGGAGGAATTAATAAGCTGATACCCATACACAACCGGGCGCCGTGAGGGGCTGTGCTGGGTCACTGCTCTGCAGCTGAGGGCAACCATCCCCCAGGCCGCCCAGTGCACAGGGAGCACGTGTTTGAGCAGGCCCCTGACCACCCAGCCACCCCTCCTCTCGAGGTGTCAAGGCTGTCACTTCTTGTAGCTGTCACCAGCAGAAAGACGAATGTTGAAGTCATGGCATGTCCACACCATAGTGCCGAGCCACCCAGGCAGGTTTCCTTGCTTGCTAACTGCAGTGCTGGAAGGAGAAGGCTATGAAATGCACCTCGTTAACAAGGCTAAGCTTTCTTCACAGTCCAACTGACATGCTTGCATAAATTTGGCATAAATGGCTTTTGCACTTGTTGTCATCAGAAGCTCTGTGGCTAGGCAATGTTGAAGATGAAAGGGAGAAGCAGGCCCTGACTGGTAGGTAGGCGGTGGGATCCAGTCCCTAAAAACTGAATTTAGATTTACTGAGCCTTCTTTCGACTGCCTAAATTTCTTCCTGGATGGCTCTCATCTTTCAGAAGCACCAGGCCAACAAGTACCCCCAGACTCTGTATCTGGGAGAGAATGGCCCATTGAGATAAAGAGGAAACTAGGAAGTAATTAGCGACCAGAACAAATGACCAAGCACTGCAGTGGAATCTCCAGCTTAAGAGTGGATGTTTTTCCAAGTGATATTATCCAATCCAAACAGACTTTAATCTACAAACATTCCCCAGACTGCATGAAACAGCAAGGCAGATTAGACCAGCACAGTTGTCCCTCTGGCTTTTCGATCTGTGACTCCACTTAGATCCCACAGTTTCTTTCTTCACAATGAGTAGCACTAAATTAGCAGAGAGATACAAATTTCCTTCTGCAAGAACCATAAAAAAAGTACAGATCTTCCAAAAATGCATGTATCTGTGCCTTTCATTTCAAAATGCAGCTATCTGATGGCTTACACACCCCAGATCAGGCATTTTGGCTGCTTACAGCAAAAGATATGTGAAATGAGATCCAAAATAGCCATACTGCTCCATGGGGAGTTGTCAGGAGGGAATATCTGGCAGCAAGGAGAGGCTCAAGACCCTCCTCCGGGATCCAGGAGGCATCAACTCAGAAGCCATATCTCCCATCTGGACTCAGAGAACCACATGCCCATTTTCTAGCCAAGAGAAGGTGGATGTGGGTTCATAAATTTGGGTTCAAAAGATGGCAGCGTAGTGCTTATATAAATGAGACTGCTTGGAGTTTATGAAGCTTGAAGACCTGGCTTTGTTTTCCTCCTCAGCCTGAACATCTACTGCTTCCTCAGAATACCACAGTCATGGTCTGCAGCCCAGGTGGCTGGGGGCACTCACCATCCATCCACAGAAACTACCTTCATGTAGGACAGAAAGCCATCTTCTCTGATCACAGCCAAGCATTAATAATTGAGAAGAAAGCTCTAGAAGCCCGGTGGTGGTCACCTCCAGTGCTCTCAAACGTTGTATCACCCAGGAAATGTCGTGCCACCTGTTTATGTTGGTCCCTGCCAGTTTGGAATGTGCCTGATAGTGTGGGCACCGGTGATGATGGCATCCCACCACGTGGTACAAGTAGGGCTGATAGGAAAGCAGATATGAGTTGGTATGAGTGCTTTGTGTCAAGCAGGAGCACCAGTCTGCACCAGATGATTTAGATAGACTTTGATACCAATGGGCATGGACCAACCCAGAGCCAAGCAAGTTGACTCCTCCAATTCAGCCTTAGCACAAACCAAAACAGCGGTGTGGCTCTCACTGAGGGGCAGGCTGACCCAAACCCCTGCAAGCTGCACAGCTCTCAAAAAGGCTGCTGCTAAATCCAAACTGTGAAATTGGGACTTGGCCCTAGACCAAGTCAACGTCTTGGTTGAACTGGGAATAAAAACCCACAAAGTAGACATTGAGAAATGAGTAGTCTGCTCCCTTCCTACAAGAAGGGAAAAAAGAAAGCTTTTCCAAGGTCTCAGTAAGTACCCCAACTTTTCAAAACCTGATAATTTGGTATAAAATAATAATACACACACACACACACACACACAAAAAAAAAAAAAAAAAAAAAAAAAAAGGAGGAGGAAGAAGAAGAAGAAAAGAATAGGAGAGTTCAAAAATACAAAAGACTTTTACAGATGACACACAGGAATTTTTTCTTTGCTGGAAGGGATGATTTTATAGCAAAGTAATTGGACCATCTCTCTTTAAAATTCAGCCCTCATGTATTTTTTTCTCCTCCCTTCCCCAGCCTGCCTTCCTACTCCCCTTGCTCATCAAGAAAAATTTAGAAACCCATAAAAGTTAAATCTGAGGTTGCAGTACAAGTCCTGTTATGCAGCCAGTTTCCTCTCAAGAGAAACACACACAAAGGAAGCCATGGGAATTTCTTTGGAAATTCAGAGGCTCTGGTGCCATGCGTTCACTGGGATGCAAAGATTCAGCCAACTGAGGTACATCACCCACATATTTTTCTTACGTGCCTGGAAGAGATGGCAGGGATGGCTTTAAACAGTTTCAAATTCAGAAGTGAGACGCAAGGTCTGGTGAAAAGGATTGCTATTTTTAATGCCCAGAGTTTCCTTGTGCGATTCCAGCTCTCTAAGACCCTAAGACCTTTAAATTCCATCTAGTGTCTATCACATGCCATTGAATTGGCATGTTTGCAAATTGCATGCAGTGAGATCCTTCCATACCAGCAGCTCTGTCTCAGATTCCCCACCATCCCTGCCAAACTAGTATTGCCTGCACATTTTTTTCATCTTTTCATTGAGTTCTGCGTGTCAGCCAACACATTCTTTAGAACAGGCTTCAGTAGGCATGGTAACTGGTTCCTGGTTGCAAGCTGCCTTATGCATTCGCTCCTGCTTCTTTCTGGATAATTTCCCCCCCTCCTTCTTCTTAGGTGAGGACTTAAACGTGTTTAGTGTTATCCGTTCCATCTGTTGTGTTTGAGATAAATAGCCGAGATATAATAAAAAGTCCTAATTGAGGTAGTGATGCGGTGAATAAGCAAAGCTTGTTCATCGGGACTGTGAATCTGGACTGTTGATAGCTGCAGGTACCTCGGGGCTGCTCAGCCTGACTGCTATGTTGACTTTGTCTAATTGCAGGGGAGGAGCTAGGGAAGCAGTGAAGGGCAGTGGCACACACAGCAGGAGAGCTGAAAAATACTGGCATGGCCACGCGGAGCGAAACAAACTGACTGACAAAGCTCCTGGCGTATTATTAAAAAATCTGGCAAAATGCTCATCTCTTGACAAAACATGTAGGAAGACTAGTAATGCATAACTTCGTCCCGCGTTGGATTTTAACATGGCTAATGCCAAGTTGTCTGTCAAAATTAATAGGGCATTGCTTTTTCTTATAGAAGAGGAAAAAAAGAGAGAGATCGCGCATACATTTTATTCATTTATTCATCTCTAACAAAAATGATGTATCTGCTAAAAATTTATTTAGGGAGGGCTTTGGTAGATGCTAAAGTTAATTCTGGAAAAGCAATACTGGAGCAGCGACGCCAGCTTATACTTACAGAGGTTAACGGATAAAACCTCCCAGTAACATCAGATAAAAAGTCTGCTACCATCTCAAGCTGCAGCTTGGGGAAGTTTCAGCCCAGAAACACTGCTATCCATACATATCTCTGCCCAGATCCATGCTTTTTGCTTTTCCAATTACACTTTAAAATATGCTGCTTTGGTAGAACTGCATTGAAATTTATGGGCTTTCGTGGGCACTAATCCAAAAAAACAGATTTGTTTACCATCCACCCTAGTTAAACTTTGTTAAACTGCTTTAGTGATTGCATGAGATTTTGACTCCGTTCTTAAACTACTGATACCTGACACCTGGGCTTTGAGATTACATCTCCTGGAATCTTCCAGGAGAAATGACTGATCTCCTCCAAACATCAGCTCCAATTACTAAAATTCCCACCCATCTACAAAATGCAGAGTTTAACCTGTGTTGCTTTGCTATCTGGCACTTGCCTGACTCCACGTCCTGAATATTCCTGAAGACTCTCCCTTTCTCTTCATAACTCATGTGTGTCACTACTGCCTTTCCTGCTGTGCTCAGTGGCCACATCATCCTGTGCTTCTGGTTCAAAGCGCCTGGAGCTCCAGTGTGACAGTATCACAGACCACTGTGATAGGACAAGAGGAAATGGTTTCAAACTAGGACAGGGGAGATTTAGATGGGATATAAGGAAAAAGTTCTTTATGATAAGGGTGGTGAGGCGCTGGCACAGGTTGCCCAGAGAGGCAGTGGATGGGGACAACCAAGGTCAGGCTGGATGGGCTCTGAGCACCTGATGGAGCTGTGGGCGTCCCTGTTCAATGCAGGGGAGTGGGACCAGATGGCCTTCAAGGGTCCCTTCCAACTCAAACGATTCCATGATTCTATGAAACCAAAGAAATGAGAGGTTTGCTGTGATTTTAAATGAAGACACAGCTGGCTCCCCTTCTGATTGAAGGGATTTCTGCATAGCCTACATCTAATATTATAAGATGTTACTGAAAATAGCCCGGTGCATCTGGACAATTCCGGGAGGGCCAAAAGTCAGGGAGTCATTTTACTGTCACACCCAACTAAAGAAAAGACATTCCATGGCCTGAGAACATGCTGGTACAAGTGATTATGAATTCTCTTTCTTTTTTTTAATAGTAGGCTCTCTACAGCAAAACTATGGGGGACTCTGGTCAGTGATGCGCTCGTGGCCTGCAGTCGCTTTGTACCACTACCCTTATCTGGCACATACAGCACATTTTGTTATGTTAGCAAGGTCTTATCTTTTCCCAAGAAATTCACTAAGTGTTTTTGAACCATCCTCACAGCAGGGATAGCGAATACATTTGAAAGAACAACTATTTTCAACAGGTAAGGAAAAAAGTTCCTGCGTGCACCCACCTCCGGGAGCCAGCAGCAATGCAGTCCTTGATGCATGACAAAGCACTTGTGTGGCTCAAATGGGCAAGCTACACCTTGCAAGATGCTTGGAGGCATCCATTCAGCATTCTAAGTGACCCTCCCCAAGATGGGGGCTGGCTGTGGTTGGGTGTCTGTATGTCACCCCTGGAGGAGTGTGAGCAAATGTTGATGCTCAAAGGGGGGAAAAAAAAGGATCATGCAAACGTTCTTCAAAGGCTGATGGAATAAACATGTAAATACAAGATGGGCTGATTTCCTACTGTTCATGTTTGCTCACTGTGAACATTTGGTTCACTTGGCTTTCCTCATTATTTCAGCTGGGGAAAGTCACTATATGAATTAATAGCAGATTTCCCCGCTGAAAATAAATGTTTACCAGTTGTTGGTGTTGTTGGTTTTTTTTTTCCTTTTGGCAGAGACCGGGCTTTTTTTGTCTGACTGCCTCCTTTCTGGCCTGCACATCCCTGAGGTGTGTAATTAAAGTGAGGGAATTTGCGCATAGTGCTTTAGGGGCTTAATGAACAGAAAACACAGGATATTTCATTGATTTGGTGCACGCGATGTTGTCAGAGTGTACATTTCCTTTGTAAATGGCAAAGAGACAGCCATAATAATATACCTGCATCCAACGACAACAAAAAATATTTTCAAACAAATGAAAATAAAAGAACTGTATCTGTTTCCAAATTCTAATGTAAAATACATTCAAAAGAGCAATTTAGATTAAAGCTGTCAAGGCAAGATCTTCAGCATGGTTCAGAATTAACGACTGTGTGTTGGAATAATGCACTGTGAGCTGGGACATACAGGAGGAGGGCATATAGGAAAACAAGCTCCTCATTTCTGGAGAGGTTCTCTATAAGCAATTAATGATGTGACTTTATCATGGTGATCAGGTTGGTTCAGATGCATTTTGTCTCTACAAAAATGGTTATACATGCTACTGACCCAAGGGGTGGATCCCTTGGGCCCAGTGGAGAGGTGCAATGGGAGAAAAAGAAGCGCAGACCACATCAATGGTTGGACTCAATGATCCTAATGGCCTTTTTCAACCTTATTGATTCTATGATTCCATGAACAGCCTTCTATCTGGCCCAGCTCAACCCAACCCAATTCAGCTTCTGCTCCACCAGATGACAAAGCACGTGAATATATTTCCTTTCAGTCCCTGTCCAAACGCAGCACCATCTCGGACATCAAAGAAGAAAACAACTGAAGAAGCCGGGTACTATATACTTCCTATATGCAATCTGTGTAGGCTACGAATAACAGGAGCCTGGCCAGGAGTCCCTGTGCTGTGCAAATGTGAAAAAGCCAATAACCAGAGTGCACAGAGAAAAGAGGTTCGTGAATCCCCCGTTCAGCAGAGCTCTGTGCTAGAACTGAAGGCCCAAGTCAAAAGCTGATGCTGTGATCCTCTGCTTAACAGATGGATGGTGACATGCTGGAACAGATTATCTGGTGAGATGGTGCAATTTCCAGCACTGGAGGTCTCTGAGGTACCTTCCAGCCCTATTGCTCAATGAATCTATAATTCATCATTTCGTGAGTGAGTCAAGACACTCCCTCAACTCTCAAAACAGCATGCAAAGGACAAATTGCTCTTTTTGTATCTCTTCCCACTAAGCAGAAGGGAAAATAAGACATGGGGTGGGAATGCAGAGAGGAAGGAGGAGATTCAGCATCTCCCCACAGCTCTATTCAGTTCGTGGTATAAAGCATTGTACGTGCTTATTCATATCCAAAAGCATACATGAAAAAATAATTTTTCTCTTCTTTCCTTTGACCCTTCTGATATCTTCTTCACAGCAGAAGATTAAGTTCAATTTCAAGAATCCATTGGAGAAGAAATGCATGTAGAATTGAAAAAGAAGCATTTTGTCATTAAAAGAAGACATCCCAGGGCGTGTTAGGGGATACCAGCAGAGAGAGGCTGTTTTCCTGGGACCTCAGACCTCATCCTCCCTGAATTTCCAGCTCTGTCTGGTACAGTTGGAAAAAAAAAAAAAAGAAAAAAAAGCAGCTAATTCAAACAGTTTATTTCAAGTCAGTATGATTATTACAATACAGTTCTATAACAGGCAGGACGGTGGGGCTGGGGCTGTGAATTATCTGAACTTCAGGCTATTTATTCTAACTGTGAGTGGCCTTCCTGATCTTTTCTCATTCTCAGTCCACCAATGTGCTGGATTTAATAATTTGACACTATGTCGACAATTACCTAGACTCCAAAGCAGTAGCAGGATCCACTTGAAAGAATGTAATTTCTAACTGTTAAATAACTTAAATAATTAATGCATTGTTGTCTCATCCTACTATTTTCTGGAAGGACAGAAGCAAAATTCCAGCGTATCATGGAATCATAGAATGGTTTGGGTTGGAAGGGATCTGTAAGATCTAGTTCCTGCCCCCACGCTGTAGGCAGGGATACCTCCCTCTAGTCCAGGTTGCTCTAAGCCTTTTGAGTATGTCCTCCTTGCTTTCTGTGGACATTTATCTCTGTCTCTCAACCATATCCAGTACTGTGAGTCACAGCCTGCTCAGCAGAATCACAGAATCCCATCAAATTCAAAGCAAGGTCAGCCTTATGGGACTCCCTGCACTGTGACACACACTCGTCAACCACCTGCCAAAGGACACGACTTTCATTGGATCATTCAGGTTGGAAAAGATCTCCCATGTCTCTAAGCCCAATCCCAACCCATCCCCACCATTCTCACTGCCAACATCCCTCAGTGCCGCATCTCCACCATTCCTGAACACTTCCAGGGACAGGACTTTGTGTTATGAAGTGAGCATATTTCATATCATCTGAAGGGTTGCCTATTTAATTTAAAGAGTATGAGAAGAGCCCTCGAAGAGCAGCAGTCTAAACACAGTATTGCATGTGTAGAACTGGGAAGAAGTGCTTTTAGCCACGTTTGCTCGCACTAGCTGTGCCCATTGGCCATGCAGCAATGTCTGTAGAATGTGAGGACTGCTTAATGAAGGCAGATTCATCTTGTGCCCCAAGGATGGGGTTAGCAATGCTCTTCAACAGTCAGTGCACACAGAAACTTTGCCATTTATTTATAATGGTTTTGTGACTTTCACTGATCTTAAAACAACAAAGCGTTTTAATCGTAGAGATTTGACCTTTTGGTCAAGTGGAACGGTTGTTATTTAATTTATTTCTTTTTCATACAGCACATGAGATCCTCCTTGTAAAGTAGCTCAGGAAACTGTTCAACAGAGAAATACTTGCTTTGTGGTAAAGCAGCCACAAAAGGTATAGCTCACATCCTGCGTGGCTTTGCTTGCTGAATTCAGACAGTATGACCCATCTCACTTGGTTAGGCATCCAAAGGGGAAACACAAGTATTTCTGCATCCTCTAGGAGGTCAGCAGAAAAGAACAGGATGATTCCACAGGAATAATTCAGTCCACAGGACAATTCAGTCTAAGGCCTGATATGCATCTTAGAGACATCTCTTTCTCCAGTATCTGATTTGAATCACTAGTTCACACCTATGTACAGAAATTTGCCTGAAGATTCATTTATGTATTTTTTATTTTCGCTGCTTCTAGCCAGGAAGATCCAAATGGCACCAAGCAGCTGAGAATGAAAAGCAGAAGTGAAACCAAGAGAAAGTGTTCCATGTTCTCACGTGAGAAGTAGCTCTGACAGATGTGTGATCTCTTTTGATCCAGGTAGGTAGGACAGATATGGACTAACAATCCTAATTGCACCCTCCCACCTCAAGTCCCACGCTGCGTTTGAGGCTCACCCTCGCACACACACGCACAAGCAAAATAGATTTGTCACATTTGCTGAGCCTCCCCAGATAGCATATTCCTACTTTTGCCTATCCACCAGGAAGCAGTATGATTTATATTTCTCCATGTATGGTCATAGAGTGTTGTCAAACACCATTAGAGTGGCAGAAACAAAAATGAGTTTTGCAGCAAATCCACACAACACTAGCAGCAGCCATAAAGATTGGAGGAACCTCCCATCCTTCAGATAAACCACACCACAGCCTGCTTCATCCCAAATCAGGGATGTACTCCTCCTGCTAGAGGAATTCCTCTACATGAATGTTGCTCATCCAACCTGCTTTGCACACCTTTCCAAACAAACTTCTGCTGGCCCACAGTGGGATTAAATCTCTTTTGTACTCCACCATTAGGACATCTGATTAAGGGGAGAGGAGAAAAGGGACGTTCATTGTGGTAGTCACCAAAAAACAGACTAGGCATGAGTAGATAGCATCTCTTTTTTAACATTACCAAAACTGTGTTCTGTTCATGTCCTCATATGCAACTTAGAAAAAAGTTATTTCTAACTCACCCTGACTCCCACAAAGAAATATCAGATACACTTCATAGAATCCTAAAATCTTACAAGTTGGAAAAGACTACTGAGGTAATCTGGTCCAACCATCAACCCATCACCAGATTGACCTCTTCAGAAAGCCAACAAGAAAAAAGTCTTCACGTCCCCTATTCACTCACGGCTGCTACGGGGCAACAGAGTGGGCAGACACATCCTGAGCTCCTTTCCAGCCCTGCCTTCTATGCATTCATAAGAGAACCCATAAATACAC
This sequence comes from Centrocercus urophasianus, assembly GCF_019232065.1. Taxonomy (NCBI): domain Eukaryota; kingdom Metazoa; phylum Chordata; class Aves; order Galliformes; family Phasianidae; genus Centrocercus; species Centrocercus urophasianus. Next base: position 48,979,340 of record NW_024884586.1, read on the forward strand.
ATAAAACAGAAGTTTGCACTCCTCTCTCTCTTTTCCCTCAGGTTTGCACTGCTTAACTTGCTCCAAGCAGCGAGAGCCACTCCCTGGTGGGAAGCCTCCTTGGCTGTGACCAAGAAGTGGGAATTTAAAGGCAGCATGACTCAAGACTCACAGAAACCAGCTGCTCCTCAACTTTCAGCCTCTCCCTCTTCCCCCCCCTTTTCCCGAGGCTCTCATTGCAAGCTGGTCATGTTCCTGCATACCGCAGGTCACTGTCTTCCCACAGCCCCCGGAGCCGCAACCTGCTGCGGCCTCAGTGCCAGGGCAGCGCATTCCCTCCGAGCGAGAGCTCTTTGTGCCTTGCAGTTGATTTTCTAACGTTTTCCTAAAGCAACCAGGCTTGACACATTCTCATTTTGCCATCCCGACGGAGGCCGCCAGTTCTATAAGCATCAAACTTAAATTCACCGAGCGTTGGCTTTTTCCCCACTGCTCTTTGGGAGGCGGTGGTGAGAAATTGGGAAGCATTGCAGCTACATTTTAAAAACTACTGAGCAGACACTGCCAAATTTCAGCCCACAGCACATTCTTACAGCCGAGCTGTAACCCTTCAAAACAGAGACTGCTAACATATGGTTGTGTCAGTGGGAGCTTCTGTAATGCAATTTATTGTTGTGTAGGCTCTTTCAAGCTACTACGCATGAAAGGTATGGGGAGCATTTACTCTTTGATGGGAGTTTAATCTTAGATTTACCCCATTTAAAACAAAACCATCATTTGCATCTCTAATACATAAGCAATCACCTGTAAAGAGTGCTTGTGAATTGAGACATTTCTGTCATAGTGTCCTTTGTCCCTGACTGGAGCTTTTGCCTAAGAAAAAGCAGCAGAATTCAGTCCTCTGGTAGACAGCATGCACAAAATCCACTGATATCGCTAGAAAACAGTGAGAAATAAAGGAGAGGGCTCTCGTGAAGTGGAACAGATATTCACAGCTAACATGGGGCTTGCGCTACGTTCGTTTTGCTGCATGCATATATAATATATAATTTAATTCCTGCACGCTTTGCCTTCCATGCCCTTTTTATATCTAAGCGTTACAGTGTATGGTTAAGGCTTCAAACAGAAGTAATCTCCTGTTGAAGTGAAAGTGCTTGATCTTGCACAAGCAATAAAAGATAAAGCTGCTCCACACGAGAGTGAGGTGCACGTGCAATTCAACCTCCTCTCCACAGCTTAAGCAAAGGAATATTCAGCAATGCATGATCTTTTTGTGGGGCCCACTCCAGCTGAATCCCATTGGCATGATGAGCTCTGACACCACAAAGCACCTCTTCTAAATGAGAGTGTCTAAAGAGATCTGAGGTTGAGGATGTTTCAAAATGAGTTACCTTACTTGGTTTAAGATGGCTCTATCAAGATGACAGATACTGTGCCCCACATCACAGAATCATGGAATCATTCAGGTTGGAAAAGACCTCCAAGATCCCCAAGTCCAACCCCAGCCCACCCCCATCATGGCCATGTCCCTATGTGCCACGTTTCCAATGTTCTTGAGCACCTCCAGGAATGGTGACTCCAAAATACATCTAACCTGTGCAACTCTCAGCATCAAGCCTGGCTGCAGAGCTAGGGATTTCCTTGTGTGAGAAGGACGGAGAACTCAGCACTTTCTTTTTTCCCCTTTTCTTTCTTTCTCCCCTCGTGTAATTTCCAGATCTGAAGGCTGGAAGCACTTCAGTAATCACTGGGCAGACATTACTTCAAGAACATGACCCCATGCTCTAACTATAGAGCTGTCTTGCCAAGCTGAATTGCTTGGTCTGAACCCATGACACACGTAACTAGAACATACAGGATAGTGCACTGAAATATAGCTCAGATATTTGTCAGTGTCTTTGAACTGGGCTGTGCAGAAGCACATATACTACAGATAGAAGACTAGCAAAGGATAAAAAAAAAGATATATTTTAATACCTTTAAGAAATGGAGATGGTCCTATTTTCTTACAGTGATGTGATGAGTCTGACACCTACCAATAGCCTTTACAGAGCATCAGGGCTAATTTTCAGAGCTCATTCCTTTAGTAGAAATTCTTACCTGACTTGTATAACAAGGATCTCCATGTGGCTACTCAATACCAAACATGCAGGTCACCCCTTTCAGCTTCCATCCCCAAAGGACTATTTGCAAACTATTCCTTCTATAATTCACCTAATCTTCTCCAGCTAACATCACGATATTAAAAATTGCCTTTGTTCCCAATACTGTATTTTGCTGTCCTGACTGACTACCAAGTGCTGAGTGCCCTGGTTACTATAAAAGTCATGCACACATGTCTTCTGCCAGCATGGTGTCATGTCTTCTGTCAGTCTGTTATTTAGTACTCAGTGTTCCTATTATCTTCAAACTGGCACTGGATTTGTTCCAAAGATTGCAATGCTATTCATGAAAACTTTGGTGGAGGGCTTGGGCAATAGATTGAAACAATTGAGATTTTGGGGGTGGGGGAGATACAGGGATTGGTCTTTTGGAGGGAAGAGACGCAGGGGGTTCGTATCTATATGTGCCAATTATCAATCTGACAGTCCGTGTTCATCTGTCTGGATAAAAAGAGTTCTACATGGTGAGGAAAATGGGAAGCACTGATATATGGAAAGAGGGAATTTGCTCTCCTAGACAGGAATCACCATGTGAACTCCCAGTCAGGTTAAGCCCCTTTTCTGCCTTGGTTATTTGCCAATGTATTACCATCCCTGCTCTTCCAAACAAACAAACAGAGCAGAAACCAGAAACATATTCCTATCAGGCTTCAAGATGAGACATTAGCAAAACTTTCATAAATGATCATTTTCTCAGAGCTAATTTGGCTACTTCTTTGTCTCCCCAAATCCTGTCGCTCTAAATCAATGTGAGAGCTACCCTCCCTGGGCTGCTCAGTTTTACTATTACCAGAATTATTCAAGCATATTAGCAGAGTTCTAGCCAAGAATACCTTGTGGTCTGATGTAAAGTCTTGTTTTCCTTGATTAAACCTCCATTTCTCTTATTTGTTAGAACAAACAAGCAGTTGAATATTTTATTAGAGAGGGTATGATTTATTTTTGTTAGCTAATATATTTGCTCCATGGCAGGGCCTCGGGGGATGAATATTTTATTTCCTTGACAGCCCTAAAGGGACAGCACTTATAGAGTCTGATCTCAGCCTATTCTTGCAAGCAGCATTTTACAGTGCGGAGGCCAATTTTTAGATGTTAAAAAACTCCTGTTCTTGGAAAAAAAAAAACAGCACAAAACATGACGTTATTTTCACCCTTATTACTTAGGTATTGCAGTTTTGACATCTGGCTGCTTGTGCTTGGAATCACCTTTTTCCACGGATAATCAGTGTTGTCAATGCAGGAGTAAAACCAAAGAGGCATGTACGTGTGCTTGCCTTGGAGAATCAAGATGATGGGCTCTGCATCAGCTGGGGGATTGTTGCAAAGGTTTATCTGGCACAGGTTGCCAGTGAGGTGGCTGTTCCCCATCCCTGCAGACACCCAAAGTCAGGCTGGATGGGCTCTGAGCACCTGATGGAGCTGTGGGTGTTCCTGCTAACTGCAGGAGAGTGGGACCAGATGGCCTTTAAGGGTCCCTTCCAACTTGAACGATTCTGTGATTCTATGACCTACGTGGTGTAAAGATGGGTAGGAGCACTTGGCCCATGCTCATGCAGGCTGCAGGACGAGTGTTATGGAAAAGGTGGGGAGTAGAAGTGAGAATGGCTTAGGAGTGAGAATCTGTCAAAAGCATCCATCCTCCACCTGAATCTTGGTTCCTTTGATCCAAGCTGAGACCATGGGGCTTTTATCTGGCCAGTACATCATGCATACGGATGCTCTTACCCTGCCTGCACAGTCTATGTTCACTCTCAACAGCTCACTCCCAATCAAGGCCCAACATTTTCTTCAAAACAGATCATCTGGATGCCTGATTCAATGGGACCAATAGTTTGTTTCTGCCTGAACAGTCTGGGCTTTGACTCATTCACTATTTCGTGTAGTTGCAGTAGAAGAGTAAAGTGAATTAGTGAGTAGTGTGTTGATATTGATGCCATATTACATTTTCAGTGTGATCAGACTCCTGCTGAGCTGAGTGTGATACACACACATACACACACAGTATAGGAGCCACTCCATGCTATGGGAAGCCTAAAGAGTAACGAATCAAAGCACACAAAGGATGGAAAGCAATTGTACCCAGGGCCACACAAAGGTTCAGCAGCAAAAGAAAACCCATCATTTTGTGCCTTCCCTGCTAAAGAATGTGGAATCACTCTATGAACCAAGATCACGTGGAAAAAAAGCTGTTAAAAAGGATATAAAAGGGGATCCTGTTGAGGCTGAACCAGCATGTTTGTTCTTGCACGCTGCACCATGAAACCTGCCATGGAGCACATGGGCAGTGCAACTTTTATGATGACCCAACACAAGGAGGATAATGTAATCCCAAACCCCTCTAAACTCTGTATGTACATCTGTCAACTGCCTGCTATCTCTGAAATCAGACCTGGAATCAAAATGCACAGCTTCTGCTTGTCTTTTCTTCCCAGGAATGATACTGTAAGGGTAGAGGCAGCGTATTTAACAAAGCTGCTATGCAGTTTACTGATTGTGATTATTCATGGCAAATGCTTTGAAGTAACAGCTTAGTGCAGAGTGACAGTAAACAAGATATAGAGATATACCTAGATGAGACGAAAAATAAATGGCAACTGGCATTGATATTCTAGGTGTAGGAAACATCAGTGAGACCTCAATCTCCAGCAGTGACACTGCATTCATATTGCTACATCCCTGCAAGATCCCCAGAATGAATTACAAATATCAATTAGACATCACTAAATGACACATGAATATTAGCTTAGTTGCACGTAGCTGGAGCAACAGAAGAATGAAGAGATGGAGAGCCCTGTGTAGACCTCCAGTGCTAATACTTATGATTGACCTGGGCACTGAAGTAGCCTCTAAGATCCAGAGTTAGCAGTTCAGACCAGCTCTTGACTTCCAACACTCTGAATGTAGAGGAGCTGTGGGCTGTATTCACACAGGCCACTATAAGACTATTTTTGACAGTCACCTCACCTTCCCACTAGCTGCGCTGGGGGCTAACGACTGCCAATCCTGGCTAACATGTGGTTTAATTGTTCTTCATAATTTCATATAACTGTGTCCATAGCTGGAACATGCACTTATGGGATACCTGAATCCAGGGGCACCTATGGGTATTATGGGACACCTGAGTCCAACTAAGCACAAACTGAAGAAGTCAGTAGAACTGCAGTGTTCTCTTTCCTATTCTCTTGTAGCTCTTACCCACTTTGTTTGCAAGCCTGTTTACCACCAGTTTTTAATAGTCAGGACAATGACTATATGCACTTTAAGTTTCCAACTTCCATTAATCTCACTCCTTGGGCCCAGGACACATAGGTTGTAATAGGGGAAGCCTTTGGATGAGGGTAGAGCAACTTGACTGCTTTCAGTAGCAGAGGTTGTGCAGAAACCATGAAAGGTCTCTATGCAAACTGAAGGGTTAAACATAAACATAAGCAGTCCCATGGCATGTCCAAGCAGTTCCCACTCCCTCTTATAGAACAGTTAGCTTTTGCTGCAAATCCCAGTCTACTTAACATGTTAAAATAATTTGTTTTTTTCTTCTCTTCCGTAAACTGCCTTCTTCTGTAAAGAATGAGAGGACAACAAGGAAGTGATCAGCATGGCAAAGCCAGTGAGGCTCCTTCTTAGCATCACAGTGAGTGATATCCTGTAAAATATTGTAGATCTAAGACTCACCCCAATATTAACTTTCACAGTGATATTTCCTCCTGAGCAATCCTGCATCTGTAGTCTGTGAAATGCCACTGTTCCAAGGGGCAAACCAAAGAATTACGACTTATCACGAATACTGTATGCAGAACATTGCTCTTTTTTTCCCTTTTGTTCCTACCTAATTCTATTTTTTAGAAAAATTATTAAAACTAATTGCATTATTTAATCCCATCACATAAAATCCCCCAGTGTTTCATTAATCAATGTAATCAAGCCAATCAAAATAGATAAAGGAGATCTTTTAGCAGGCTTTGATGAGATTTTATCAAAATCTCAGTGCATATTGTAAAGCCTTAGCATCCTCAGAAGCAAACTAACTGTGGAATGTGGAAGCTTTGTCAAGCAGGCACTAATAAAGCAGATGATGCTTGGACCATTTTAAGAGGCTCTTCATATTAAAATAATAAGAGCAGTGTTTTTGTATTATGTATATGTATTAAATATGAAAGCAAATGGAAGTTGTGTTCATTTTATGCACGGGAAGAGATTGCTATGTAAGCAATCACATTTTTAAATAATGAAGAAGATACGTGTCTGTGAGTCAGCAGACCATAAAGCCCAAATGCTATAAGGAAAATGCAGTGGGTAATGCAAAGGTTATATCAGAACAGCTGTAAGTGAAGAGCCTTATTAAAAGCACAAACCATTTCCTTTTAAATGTAGTGCTTTTACTCCACACCCGAACCATAAATAAATATGAATCAATAAGCTGTGCCCTGCACACAACACTTGTGCTTCTTCCTTCTTCAGGTCACAGCTCCATGTTTTTGCACTGGCTAACCAGGGATATGAGCTATTCAGACACCACCACAGAAATAGTAATGTCAAGGGTGATGAGGTGATATGGCATCATAAAGCCATGAAACGTTTGTAGCAGTTTCTCCTTTGACTCCCTTTGCCCAAGGAGGCTGTGGATGCCCCATCCCTGCAGGCATTCAAGGTCAGGCTGGATGTGGCTCTGGGCAGCCTGGTCTGCTGGTTGGCAACCTGCACATAGCAGGGGGTTGGAACTGGATGAGCATTGTGCTCCTTTGCAACCCAGGCTGTTTATGACTCATTCCAACCTGGAACAATAGACCTCTGGAACTCAAAATCCACAGAACAGACCTTTAGGAGCCAAAGCAACCAGCCCAGCAATTAGCACTCACATCACCTGCAAAGCAGAGAGATGAAAAATGAGCACTGCCGTCATCTTTCACAGCCACCTCTATGCTTGTTCCATATGAATGCTGGAAGTTTTGCCACTTTCTTCCATTTTGAAGACTCTGGAACTCTGAGCTGGAGCTGTGCCCTCCCTTCCTTCTTGCATGGAGATAAGCAACAGGTAGAGGTCAGCCCTGGCCATTTTTGCAATGAGCTCAGCACTTCAAAAGCCTCTATTAGAGCTTAAGAACATCAGGAATAAAATCCAGCAGGAATAATGAAGGAGGAGAATCTCAGGTTTTATTTAAAATCAAACAACATGGCACTGCTTGATTGCTTAGCAAACTGCTGGATGGAGTGTGTAGGTAGCAGCCCAACGGCAGCAAAATCTGATGAATGCTGTAATTTTGCCTTATGTTGTACTTTCATTTCAATTCTGAGTTGCAAATGCTTTTGAATGGAAATAAGCAGACTTTGTTGTTTTTTTCCCTCTTGCTTTTCTTCCCTGTGTTTATCCAGACACCCAACAAACACGGCTCATTTTTAAAATAAAATCAAGGCTAAGGAAGGGACAATGTGTTTGCCACAGAAGTAGCTGAGCTCACCACTGTCTGTACAAACCAGTATGGGAGGCCATGGGGGAAGGGCTGTGTGCACTTCCAGCCTCATTCAGCTCTCCTTAATGGCAACAGCATCACTGTGCTCTCAAAGGAGTATAGTTGTTCATGGAATCATAGAATGGTTGGAGTTGGAAGGAACCTTTAAAGGCCAACAGTCAATACTTGGGCTTGTCCTGTTCAATATCACGGAATGGCCTGGGTTGGAAGGGACCCCAAGGATCATCAACTTCCAACCCCCCTGCCACAGGCAGGGCCACCAACCTCCCCATTTCATAGCAGCCCAGGCTGCCCAGGGCCCCATCCAACCTGGCCTTGAACACCTCCAGGGATGGACGGGGCATCACAGCCTCTCTGGGCAGCTGTTCCAGCACCTCACCACTCTCTCTTTAAAGAACTTGCTCCTGACAAGGCCAACTCCCCTGCAATGAACAGGGACATCTGCAGCTCAATCAGATGCTCAGAGCATAGTGTAGCCAGAGACAGGGCATTATATGCCCAATGCACTTCAAAATGAAGCTAGAGTTTTGCTTTAAAAGGATGTTATATTTACTCTTTAACTCAAACTTATCTTACAGACACCAGCCAGAGTCCCCATGGTACCAGAAAGTCACTTCATATTAGTTGAAATGGGAGCGTTCTGGTTACAGATGCACAAGGTCAAAGTGTTCTCAAAATCTTTTCTGGCAAGTTAAGACAGAAATATTCCCTGGAAAACTCAGAATAGTTCTAATGAATGAATGGCTCACCACCAGGAGAAGTTCTGGCTGGTTCCTTGCAGACCTCACAACCTTAGAATTAGTTTATTGTCTTAAAATCACAGAATCACCAAGGTTGCAAAAGACCTCCAAGATGATCCAACCATCCACCTACCACCAACATGTCCCACTAACTTATGTCCCTCAGTACAACATCTAAATGTTTCTTAAACACCTCCAGATACAGTGACTCCACCACCTCCCTGGGCTGCTCATTCTGGTGTCTGACCACTCTTACAGGGAAAAAAAATTCCTAATATCCAACCTGAAACCTGATTTGCTGATTTCTGTTTCTTTGCACGTGATTGGTTTCAATTGGGAAAGCTGGTAGTGATTTCCAAAGCACCAGGATGGGTGCTTTTCTCAGTGCCAGCATCTGAGATTGCTCTGAGCTGAGGAGTCCCATCATCCTGTTCTCTCCCTACTTCAGCATCCCATCAGTGAAATGATTATAGCAGAACTGCACATTGTGCAATTAAAAAAAAAAAAAAGCATATAAACACAATGCAAACCTGCTCATATTAAAGCAATTAAGGAATTAAGGGATGTCTCAGCATGTGAGGAAGACTAAGTGATTATTTTATTTCTTGATAGACAGTCAGCGTACTGGAAATTGGAGTATTGCATCACCCAAAACTATTCATGGAAGTGGGTGAAATAGAGAAAACAAAAATCTTAATTCATTTGGATGTTATTCGGTTGATGGATTTTTGTTCATTTGTTTGTTTGCTTTTGTTGTTTTTTGTACCAGTATGTTTCTTTCACTTCTACCCATGCTGGCTAGGGATGTGCTTAGTGGGCATGGTGGGGATGGGTTGGGGTTGGACATGGTGAGCTTAGAAGTTTTTTCCAACCTTAATGATTCCGTGATTCTAAATTAAAGGTTTATGTTCCATTTCGAGGTAGAGTTTTTCAAACAATAGAGAAAAAAGATGTTTAAAGGAATTAAATAACCTGAAAATATTGTGTCAGCTTCCAAATCGCATTGCCAAATATTTTAAAACTAGCTGTAAATTCTAAAGTAGCAACAATAATAATCTGCTTTCAGTTATGTATTACCCATGTTTATCCTACTGTTCTGTGCTTCAGAAAGAAAGGAGAATGCATCTTCCACCCAACACTCATGCATGGTATGTAGGGCTCTCAAGCCCCTGGAGAAGGACTTAGGATTGATGCACTGACATCAGCTGGACATCTCCCTTCTGTGTCAGCCCAAGAGAAGAAAAGCTGGGTGCCCAGCTCTAGAATAGATGGCTGGGTTGGTGCTGGATGTGTTCCCTAAGAAACATCCCAAAATCATGGAATCATAGAACAGCTTGGGTTGGAAAGGACCTTAAAGATCGAGTTCCAAAACGAATCAGCCTGGGGAGAAGTTCAGGACAATGGATCTGGGACAATGGAAAGTCCCAGCCATCACCCAGGTGACCACATTGGGAATTCATCGGGAAAGGATTTCATGCTGACAGCCTTTCCCAGGTGGCTGAAGTGCTCGTAGAGACTCAGCATTTTAGGGGGAAAAAAAAAGAGGGAGAGGGAGAGTGATGGGTTTAGAGGAAAGAAACAGCAGAGAGGAAAGGCAAGCATAAGAATTACTTTCACTGCAATGCCAAACAATTAAAGTACAAACTGACATTTGATGGATTTATAAATGTTCCTTTGGGATGACCACTTGAAAGCATTTGATCCATGCTGTGATATTTTTGTTGGCTTTAATAAGTTTGGAATACAGCCTCTTCTTCCCTCTCCCAAACCACAAACATGAACAAACTGGGTCTCAGATGAGGACGTATCTGTGCCACTTCCCCAACCACAGTCACCATAGGCACTGAGATGCTGACAGCATGGCTGTGTTCCACTTTTACCACAAGGACAAGGGTGATGTTAGAGCAAAATAGGAAGAAGAAAATGTTTCTATGACAGGAGATTTTGGAAGCTATTAGCTCATGTATCCCAAGTGATCCTATATGCTGGGGTTGGTGTTAATGCTTGAGGATGACTGTGCTCAGGATCCCTCTGCTTTCTAGAGGAGTGTGATGCTTGCTATGGGAGTGAGGGCTTTGCACTCTTGACCTGCCTCAGACATGCAGCCACATGAGTTTTTACACATCCCTCAGTTAAATCTGAACAAAATTTAGCACTCTGGGACATACTGCAGAGGCACCCATGTGCCCATTTCTCTGTGGCTTTGTAAACCACAGAAACTGTGCTTCACTGGGGACAACGCAGGTGTCATGTGAAATTCCTCCTCTGGGAGATGCTGGCAGTGTTTTTCCCTTGTATTTTCAAGAAGTAATGAACAGTTACAATGCCAGACTGGTCCTCCCACAACCTCTTTTCTCGAGGTTAACTCATCAGACATCTCCTCCCTTACAACCCTGTAGCATTCAGGAATGGTATGAATCCACTCATTAGCACTGGCAAGGTGTTCATAGAATCACAGCATCATTAAGGTTGAAAAAGACCTCTAAGACCCCCAGGTCCAACCCCAATCCATGCCCACTGACCACGTCCCTCAGATCCACTTCTACACAACTAGAGTTTCATCCAACATGGAGTTCTCTCATCAGTTCACTCACAAATACCCTATTATTGACCACCCCTGTTTTTTTTTACAATATATAACATCCTTGTCGACATTTGCATAGGTTTCCCTTTCTCATTCAAGCCTCTTTATTCCTTCCAGTTTCTGAATTACACATGGCTTTGGCAAAATGGCCACCTTGGAACCCAAAAACATGCATGCTCCCAAGGCAAGGTGCTGCAGGGAAAAGACCGTGTGGGAGTACAAGAAGCCCCATATCACTCCAAGGTATTTTTCTTAAAACAAAGCCCACTGGGGCTGCTGATTTAGCTGTCTCCATGAGAAAAAGCTCGCACATCCACCAGCAGTGAATGGACATGGATTGGTGATCTTCTCACATGTCAAAGACCTGAAGGGTCAACAGTTGTATTTCATTGATAATGGTTGGTAGATCTCTCACTGGAGAGCTGTTCTGAATGGGAAACCATTGCTATTTGTATTATATTTCTTTTTTGTTGTTGTTATTCTATTTTCGAGTGAGCTTCATCCAGTAACTCCTGTAACAATCCGTGCACATAGGCTGAAGCTGAAACAGTGCAATAGGATATCAGGAAAACAACATATTTTGTTGAAAAAAGTGTACTCCAGCCTCAAAAAAATAGAAAACTATAGGAGAGGAACCGTCCTTCTACCTTTTGTTCTGCTCCTTTAGTTTGAAAACAAGGTAAGTTGAGGGGAGATGGGCAATTATACCACTACACTGTAGTTTACATTTCTTAACAGTGCATATGTAAAAATTGTTGGAATGTCGCATTTCAATGCAATGTTTAAATTGCTGCCATAGCCGTGAATGCCCTGCTACATGGAGGAGAGAAAGGGCTGCAGCTCACTGGGAATTTCTCATCAGATAGCAAAGGTGGATGTATGGGCTGAACAGATTAAATCACAGCCATTGCCCTAAACGTGGAGCTATAGAGACCCCCCTTATCGCTGCTCCTCCTTCCTGCCCTGCCCCTCTGCCCCATATTTACTGCTGGAGGAGGGAGCATAGGGCTCTGCCCCTCGGATGGACACCAGCTCCTAAAACAATCCCTGCCCATTCTATCTGCTGTCTCTTTGTGTTTGTTATCTCATCTGCTCCTGGGCTGCGTTGTCCCATAGGAAAGGGAGCTGGGGGCTGTTTTCCAGCTCTCATCACAGCACAGAATCCTGCACAGGTACATAGAGATGTGCTTGGAGTGGGCAAGGTGAGATACTCAGGAAGAGCCCAGCTCACATGTGGGTCACCTGCACACACTCATTTTGGGACCCTTGGGATCAGGGAGCTCAGGGCTGAAGAATGACTGAAAAATACACCTGAAAAGGCATTTCTATGCTTAAAGAAAGGACTTCATCACTGTGTTTCTCAGCGAATGCAGACAAAATCATTCTTTTTCCCAGCAACCTGTCGGTATTGAATTCACCTGCACCACCAGTATGAAAGTAAACACATCAAGGGGAAACCCGGGTGTTTCTGCTACAAGTTCTTTTTATAAGGAACGTAACGATGTAAAGGACGGATTTTAGGGAGAAATAAGCTGTCTGCCAGCCCCTGACCCTGCTATCTCCACAACATAAAGCAAAATATCCAGGAGTGATCCTGTCAGAAATCCCTTCTCCGGCTGTGGGCGAGGGGCAGTGTTACTCCAGGAGGAGGAGGAGGAGGTGGGCACTGAGCCATCCCAGGGGGTCACGTCCTCCCGTCCCATTAAGCCCGCGGGCAGCTCAGGCTGCAGAAGCAGGCAGGGAGGGAGATGAAAGGCTCCTGGAAGGAATCAGGTGCAGAGGGTGGGCAGATGCTGCTAAAGAGCAAAGGGATGCGGCCAGGCTCATTTGTCTGGAAGGGAACCAGCGGGAACTTTCTTTTTATCTCCAATTGCGGATGTTAGGGCCGTTCCTAAAGGCCACAGCCAGTTGGGACCCCACCACTTTCCATCCATTACAGGGAGGGAAACTGCAACGCATTTTTTTTTTCCCACAACCATGATGGGACCCAGCCGGGCTCTGCCTCCCCCAGCTCCAAACCGTGCTCCGTCCGTCTGTCCCACAATGAGTTGAACACATCCCCACGTTCCTGGCCCTCTCCTCCTGCCCTGCCTGGGGATTAGCCACGCTCCAGCTCATCTCAGTGTGACTTAGCGGGGCACCCCTTTGCCAAGCAGGCGGAGCGGGGCATGGCCCCGTCTGTCTGTCCGTCTGTCTGTCTGTCCACCCGCCTGTTTGTCTGCCCGAGGATTAGCCCAAACCCCACCTGGGCTGCCCCTGACTCCTCACACCGGGATCTCCTGGATCATGTGCGTCTCCAGTCTGCGTGAGCTGGCAGGTGGCAGCTGTCTGTCCGTCTGTCTGTCTGAGGGAGACGGACGGGGGCTGCTATGCCCATCCTACCACTATGCCTATCTGACAGGGAGAGATGAACAGGCACGATTGCCCATCCTATCACCATGTCTGTCTGTCCAGGAGGGGAAGCCATACGCCGCCATGTCCGTCTGTCTGTCCATGCCCCACACTGCCGTGCCTATCCCTGAGCACAGCCCTGTCTCTTTACCTGTCTATACCATACACTGCCGTGCCTATCAATCAGAGGACTCTGGGCACAGCCCTGTCCGTCTGTCCGTCCATAAGGGCAACTACCACTGCCATGCCTATCTGTGAGGGCTGCTGGGCACAGCCCTGTCCTCTGCCTGGTGTAGGCAGCCTGGGCACCAGCGTTCTACCCATCCTTCCCCCACTCCCTCCGAGCCCCAGGCACAGATTAAATCTGGGATTAGGGCTGGAGGCAGCTTGGGCACTGCAAACAGCACAGAGCTCACATTGTGCACCCGATGTCACAGCGGGCAGGGACACAAATATCAATAAAATACAAGCAAAAGAGCCTATTTTCACCCATACGATGAGACAGAGCTGGCCTCCTCCCCCACCTTTGCTGAAAACCCACCTCCTATCCCAAAAAACTCAACATGAAGCCCCTGGGCTGGTGGATGGGACACTCAGTGCTGGGGTGCTCAATGCAGGGCAAAGATTCTCAGAGAAGGTGCCCGCAGGGATGGCGTTTGTAGGAGACAGAGAGCAGGGAATAGATCATTCGGGGCTTTTTCTTATTTTTCCCCCCACTTCTTTCTTTTCTTTTTCTTTTTCCCCCCTTTGTTTCTTTCCTTTTTCCCTCATTTTTTCTATGCCTTTCCCTCTTTTCTCTCCTTAAAATTTCTTTTTTTTTTTCCTTTTTAATTTTTTTCTTTTTTCCTTTTCTTTTTTCCCCTCTTCCCTTTTTTCTTTTTTTCCCCTTGCTTTCTTTTCCTTTTTTCCTTTCTTTTCTTTCTTTTTCCCCTTTTCCCCCTTCCGTTTTTTCTTTTTCTTCTTTTCCCTTTTCCATTTTTCCTCCTTTTCCCCCTTTTTCTCCTTTATTTC
>NW_024884586.1:49002444-49080590 GCF_019232065.1 Centrocercus urophasianus
TAAAAGGAAAGAAAAAGAAAGAAAAGAAAAAACAACTCAATTAACGACGAGTTTATAAAAATGCGATCGTGGAGGCAGAGATGGGACGACGGCCCCGAGGTGAGGTCGCTCCCGACCGCCCCTTTCGTTCTCCGGAGCCTCAACGGAGCGCGGAAACAGCGCGGCAGAGCCGGGAGGGGACGCACAGCCGGTGCGGATACATTTACAGTTGGAGGATATCAACACCCCTCCGTTTCAGAAAAAAAGAAAGAAAGAAAGAAAATAATAATAATAGTCAAAGCCATGGAAGTAATGCGGGCAGGGTGCGAGAGGAGTTTTTCCTCGCCGACCCCAGCCTCGATTCCCCTTCGTCCCTCAGCACTGTGCCCCAATCACCGCAGCTTCCCCCCCGACCCCCGCGGTGCCCCCGGCGCAATGTGCGCTCACGGTCGCTCCGTTCATCCATCAGCGGGGCCGGGGCCGGCGGCCCGTAATTAGGGAGCGTGTGCCGCCCGGATTATCTCGTTAGTTTATCAAGAAAACATTTATTATAATTAATTCTCGGACGGGGTAATTATTATTGAGCGAGGGCAGAGCAACTGGTAGGAGCGCGGGGGGGAGGAGGGGGAAAGGTGACAGATTGCGGAGCGGAGCCGTTGCTCCGCGGGTTGAGGCGTTGCGCGGCCGCGGGGGCTCCGCGGGGCTCCCGAGTTCACGGGTATGGAACGCTTTTAATTTTCACGAATTAATTATTAATTACTATGATCCATCTTTTTATTTTTATTATTATTATTATTACTATTTTTAGGGCCGTGCTTTCTGTTTGTTATTGTTGTTGCTCGTTGGCTCGTTCGCAAGCGTGCACCCACATTAATGTTGCTCTCTCTCTGCATAACGCACCCCCTCGGAGCGGCTTCCACCCCCTGCCCCCCCCCCTCGGGGAAGCTTCATCCTCCCCAGGGCAGTGCGGTGAAAGCAGGGCAGAGCCGCGCAGGGTGCGCGCACGCCGAGCGGCTCCGCGCATTTGGAAGCAGCACCGCTGCACCGGGGGCATAGAGAGGAGTCGGAGGGTTGGGGGGTGGGGGGGGCTGGAGCAGAGCCTCAGAGGTATTCGATGGCCGAACCATTGAGCTTTAGGCTGTTTGGGGAAGAAAGTTGCGCTCCTGTTTATTTATTATTATTATTTTCCGACGGCGCAGGGAGAAGGGCGAGATTTGGCCGAAAATTGTATTAAAAAACAAGGGGGTAAAAAGGCACTTTTTGTTTTCCCCCCAGGGTTTGGAGATTTAACACTTTCAGGAGCGCCGGGCACGGCCATTTCTCGGCGTTTGGTTCCCCAGTCCCCGCGCAACGCGCGGTGTTTGTTTTGCTCCTGCTCCGTCATCAAGAGTTTCTTGAAAGCCTAATAAATCTGTTACTCGCCTCCAAATCTAATTACCCGCAGTACTAATTAGGTGCAAATGGCCGGTGGAAATTACTACTGGTGGTAGAGCAGAAAAGTTTGTCTCTTCCCCGAGCGGGCATTTGAGCTCTGAAATGCAGCAACGTCGGGGGGAAGGGCGGAGGGGGGGGAGGTCTGAATGTACCCAAACCTGGGATAATTAAAGTCCTTGCAAGAGACTGGGGGAGAGATAGGTTTCTTGAATTGTTTCTTTGTTTCTCACCCTTGGGCTTTGTTATCTGCATTATTTATTTAGCCGAGGGGTTCTTTGTGTCTGCGAATGGCCCCAATCAAGTTTTGCTTGAGACAATTAGCTGGTGCCCGGCCGGGAATCCTATGCAAATGCCCCGGGCGGCCGTACAATGCGGGCAGTTGAAGGCATGGGGGGGTTTTGTTCGGGCAGTAATTACTGGATGGGACGTACCCCCCCCCCCACCCCCCACCCCCCCTCTCCTCCCCTCCCTGCCTTTTTTGGGAGGGATGCGTTGATCTGCTCAGTCTCTCCCAGCTCCCAAATCCGGCTGCGGTCCGGGTTAGGAGCAGCGGGGATAAAGGCAGGGGGGGCAGCGAGCTCCCTGACCCCCTCCTCTCGCTCCGCAGGCACCTGGCGGCCCCCCCCTCCGCCCGACGGCACCCCCAGCACCGCCCGGGGCAGGCAGGGCGCTCGGGCGGACCCCCCTCGCCCGGATTTCGGCCAACTCTCCTCCCCGCTCCAACTTTAGCATGATGTCTTATCTTAAGCAACCACCTTACGCAGTCAATGGCCTGAGTCTCACCACCTCGGGCATGGATTTGTTGCATCCGTCCGTCGGTTATCCCGGTAAGGCACCTTTTTCTCCCTCTCGCCGGTCTCCCTTTTCCCCTCTGCCACGTGGATTTCCCATGAGGAGAAGCCCCAAAGGCACACAGTGCCCTGAGATTGGAGTGGCCGGGGGTTTGCGGTTCTCCTTTTTCCCTTCCCTCTCCTCTTTTCCCGGGGGAAAAGTCAGCAAAAAGAGAACAGATGCTCCAACCCCAGCCGGGAGGGATGGGGAGGAAGAAGCAACGCTGCAAAATAAGGCACCTGGGAACGGGCAGCGGATCCCCTAGGAGAGCCAGCAGGAACAGGATGCCCCTCTGGGGAGGGGTCCGGGGGGGTTCACAGGGCTCCGAGCACCGCCGAATGACAGCCAGGGCTTCTGGCTCCCTTCGCAGCCACCCCCCGAAAGCAGAGGCGGGAGCGCACCACCTTCACCCGGGCACAGCTGGACGTGCTGGAGGCCCTGTTCGCCAAGACCCGCTACCCCGACATCTTCATGAGGGAGGAGGTGGCCTTGAAAATCAACCTGCCCGAGTCCAGAGTGCAGGTAGGAATGGGGAAGAAAATGGGTAGGGAGCCCCGCTTGTATCCTCTGCCTCCAGCTTGTTGTACCAAAAGGTGTTTTAGGGGATGAGGCCAAACCTAAAGGGCGATCGAATGGCTATGGGGCGAAGCGTGCTCAGGGAGGGGTGATGGTGCAGGGAGAGATGGAACGGCTGCTTGCCCCCAGCCTGGGCTGTAGGATGCTGCCCCTTTCTCCTAGAGCGTTGGGGTTTGGTGCAGCTCTTGAACACTCTTTTGAGCCCTCCGCTCCCCACCCTGGGCTCTTTAGGTCTCTACCAGTATCTGCACTCTCCAACGGACAAATCTCAGTCTCGCAGGTGCTCGAAGCCCCATGCAAAGTATCCCTGCTTCCCCAGGGATGCCTGCATCCTTGGATCCCCGAGGGTGGGGGCTTTCTCTGCCTCCAGAGAGGCTTTGATAGCAGAGAGGAGGCCTTGGGACCCCTCTGCTGGAACCAGGCTGCCCACCACTCGCTGCTGCGAGATGCCCACCAGCAGCCTGTGGGTTCCCAGTCCATGGAACATCCCGGAGTGTTGCTGGTAGGGCAGGAGCACGGTCATGAGATCCAGGACAACCCTTGCAGCCTCCAACCCCATCTGTCCTGCTCACCTCTCCACAGCCACATGGTGCTGTGTCCCCTCTTATGCCCAACCTTTTCCCCCATGGTACCCTTCTGGAAGAGGTGGAGATAGGTTCGGGCGCTGACCCTGGCTAGGATCTGAGAGGCTGTTTAGGAGGTAAATCTTTACCTGGCCCCCAAGCTCTGCCTCTATTTTCCTAATTGTTTCCACCCTTTCTGATGCTCTGTTGTTTCTAATTAAGGGCTTGACTTCAAGAGGCCTTAAAAAGTGATTCCTGGGGGTCCCTGGCTGGCAAACAGCAAATAGGGAGTGCTCCCCCCGCCCTTCTCCCCCAAAAGTGGCCTTATTAAGCCCTTTGATTTGCCCATTTCTACTTGTTATTATTGCTAATGATCTCGGTGAAGGGGAGCCTTTCCCTGCATCAGCCTCCGCAGCTCCCACTGCTTGCTCTCAGCCCCTCGGGGTGCCTGTGTGTCCCTAATGCTAGGCTTGTCTCCATCCCTCCCTCCTTCCCTCTGTCCCGGTTCCCAGGTGTGGTTCAAAAACCGCCGGGCCAAGTGCCGGCAGCAACAGCAGCAGCAGCAGAATGGGGGCCAGAACAAGGTGAGGCCGGCCAAAAAGAAGAACTCGCCGGCCCGGGAAGTGAGCTCGGAGAGCGGGACCAGCGGGCAGTTCACACCCCCCTCCAGCACCTCGGTCCCCACCATTTCCAGCAGCAGTGCCCCCGTGTCCATCTGGAGCCCAGCGTCCATCTCCCCTCTCTCC
The DNA here is from genome assembly GCF_019232065.1 of Centrocercus urophasianus. NCBI lineage: Eukaryota > Metazoa > Chordata > Aves > Galliformes > Phasianidae > Centrocercus > Centrocercus urophasianus. The sequence goes on from NW_024884586.1 coordinate 49,006,574, forward strand.
GATCCCCTGTCCACCTCTTCCTCCTGCATGCAGAGGTCCTACCCCATGACCTACACCCAGGCATCGGGTTACAGCCAAGGATACGCCGGCTCGACCTCCTATTTCGGAGGGATGGACTGTGGATCTTATTTGACCCCCATGCACCACCAGCTCCCCGGACCAGGGGCTACCCTGAGTCCCATGGGTGCCAACGCGGTCACCAGCCACCTCAACCAGTCTCCAGCCTCCCTCTCCACCCAGGGCTATGGAGCCTCCAGTTTGGGCTTTAACTCGACCACCGATTGCTTGGATTATAAAGACCAAACTGCCTCCTGGAAGTTAAACTTCAATGCTGACTGCTTGGATTATAAAGACCAGACATCCTCATGGAAGTTCCAGGTTTTGTGAAGGCCCGCGGGAACCTTTGTGATAATAAGAGAAATCGTGACGAGAACAAAACACGCTGGGCCGAACGCTCCAGCTTTAGTCAGGTCTTGGTTAAATTAAAGAGAAAATAACTAAACGGACAAATGGACAAACAAACGAACATAAATCCGACGACGACGACAACGGCGACAAAAGAGGGACAGTGTTGGTGTGACCACGTTCAGACTCATCTCCTGCTCAGACGCTCTGGAAAAGGAACGACAAAGAGGAAAACGGAGGAGGAAGGCCTTAAACGGACAGATCATCTAGTGAGCAGAAAACAGACAGACCAATCCGTGTTCTTTATAGTTTTAGGCAATTGTTGGGTTTCTTTGTTTGGAAGAGGTGGGAGATCGTTCCACCTACGGGCCAGTTTTTAAACAACAACAACAAAAAAAAAGTCTAGGTTTTTATTTCTTTTTGTGTGTGCGTGGAAAGATCCTTCACCCAGAGGTTTCCAACGTGTTAGCCAACCCTTGGTTAAAATATTCGGAATGGACAGCGTCTCTCTTTCTCTTTTTCTCCCCTTTTTTCTCCCTCCTTCCCTCCCTCTTTCTTTCTCTCTCGCGCTCATCCAACTGTTTGACGCCCAACTCAAGTGGGCACCGAGAGAACTTGGTTCAGGGCTGTGTGGGTTGTGTGACTGATTGTCCTAGCTGCACTACTTTATTTAAAGAAAAAAAAAAATAATGTTCATAAGGAGTCAATATGTAGTTTTTAAGAGACAATCAGTGTGTGTCTTATATAAATGGTACATCTGTGGTTTTTAATCTGTGCTAGACTTCAAAACTGTGATCTCCTGTATTGTATGCAACTACGAACTCCGCACCAGCGGGAGTTCCTCTGTGATTTAAATAGGTTATAATTATAAGTGAAATTCAGAGCAACTGAGTTACTTATTATCATCTTTCTAAAAAAAAGAAAAAAGAAAAAAGAATATATATTAAAAAAAAAAAAAAAACCCACAAAAAAACATGATCGCCTTTCACCAGAGGTGAACTGCACTGAAACTTTTTACAACAAACTGTCTCTGAATGAAAGAGAAAAGACCGAAAATAACCACCCAAGGACATTAAACTCCTCTGGAGTTCACTTACAGCCGGCCACGCTGGCAGTAGCCATCAAATCAAACAGGACTTCGGGCAGTTGCTCTGACCTGGACGAATTTAAACTGAGAAATTCATTGTCGTTTATGCTTGCAGATGTTAACTGAAAAAATGAAAAAAAAAAAAAAAAAAAAAAAAAATAAAAAAAAAAAAGATTTTTTTTATTATTTTTTTTTTTTTTTTTTTTTTTTTTCTTTTCTTTTCTTGGATTTGGCAGATATGTATAATTATATTAAAATGGTTCTAGCACACTCCATGGTTGTTGTCCGTTTCGATCGCGGCTGGCAGCGGTTCTGTGGGCAGAGGGCTTCGTGATCTCGCGCCCCAGCTGGGGGCTTCTTTTTGGGCAGGGAAGGATGCAAAACGGAGTGATTGATTTCTTTTATTTTTATATATTTTTTTATAACCCAACCAGGCGTTTCAAACCTGTTTCCCAAATCTCATCCTTCGGAGGAGGGATGGTGTTTCATTTAGGGAGAGTCCCGGACTTCCCTCGGTAAATCAAGAGGGAAAAGGGGGACGGGGAGCACCAGGCAGGGCTCGTGTCTGAGCAAAGGAACTGGGGAAGGAAAGCACTGGTTTTCAAGCTGCAGTTTCACTAAACGAATCAGGTTCAGGCTCTTCCCTGATGTCTCTGCTCACAGGGGCCCTCACCTCTTCACGTGTGCCTCTAGGACTGCGTGAGCCCCGTAGTCAGTCTGGATTTAATGCAGTAAGCCAACACACCGCTGGAAAAGGAGAGGCAAATGGAAGCGGTTGCTGGATCTGCACTCCTGCCACCAGCTGTACCCAACTCAGAGCCACCACCACCCCGCCGTGGACCCCAAGTAGCTCACGGGCACGATGTCTTCTTGCAGCCTTGAGCATCCCTTGGCTTCGCTTTCCCATTGGGCTCTGCTCAATCCTTGTAAGGTCCATGTGCCCACAGGGAGCTTCCTTCAATCAACCGCCTCTATCAACACGCTGCTGTGCCCCAAAACCACCATCAGTGCCCCTCCCTTAAAACAAGCACCCTCCACCACGCAGCAAAGCAGCTGTCTCCAAACGAAGACGAATTTTCGCGCTGCTTCACCTTATTTCTCAGAGCACATGGATGGTTTTTGCATGGGTTGTGCCCATGGCTGCCCTGCTCCCAGCTAAGGATGCTTTCAGCTCCTCACCGCCAGCGTTGCCCGCAAAGCCACGCATGAGTTTCCAGCATTGGTGCAAACCAATGGAGTTGAACCCTCCCCAAAAAAACCACTCATGCAAAATACACGCAGAAAAAGCAAATCCCTGTTGAATTAGGGCACAGCATCACACCTGCCTGGAAAGGCTCTTTGTTTGGTGGGCTTTTGATTTTTTTTTTTTCTTTTTTTGCAGCCTCTTTAAAAGCACTTTTCTCGTTTTGCTCTTCCCATCTTATCTTTTGCTGTTCTTTTCTGAGTGGTTCCCTGTCTTTTAGGGATGAGCTCCTTCAGCTAGCGCTCATTTTTATCAGAAAAGCCAGTTCGTGCCAAGAATTTCTTTCTCTAAATTTTTTTCCTGGCATTTTGCACTCCCCACATGGTCTCTACCTGTTTTCTGATTTTAATTTAAATGGGTGCTCATGTAGGCAAAGGGCAAAATCCTGTGGTGAGGCAGCAAATGCAATATATTATTTAAAGAACATTTTAACTCCTTTTTCATTTTCACTGTTTTAGATCTCCCTTCCAGCTAAACTCATTTCCTCTGAATGGAAGCTGCAGAAGGGGACTCTGAATCAAATAAAATCAGTAGAGAAGTTGATGGTTCACCACATTGCTTTCGTTTTGGAAAGCCAGATTTAAGGGCAAAGAGTTCATCGGCGGTGTGTTAGATTTGAGATGCCTCTTATCCACCCCCTGTTCTGCAGGGGGATGTTTTCCACCAGAGGGGAAAAAAAAAAAGGCAAAATTGGGGGGAGAACAAGAAAACTGGAGGCAATTATTGAGTGCCCAGTCCTCAGTCAGAGCACTGCCCCAGCTCCAAAGCAGGGATGAGTTCTGCATAATCTCATTTTCAGGACCTGCCAGTTTCCAAGGAGACAGGGGACAATTACAGCCAAAAGCTGGATTTAGGGACTCACAGCACAGCTTCCCCAATGGGTGCACAGGGAGCCCCCAAAAGGCCCCACTCAGCACCAGCACTGCCCTTACCTGAGGCTTACAGAGAGGAGCTGAAGGGATGGTGGAGGATTTGGGAGGCTTGGGGTTGGATTTGGGGTTTGGAGGGCTGGATAAGATTGCAGCTTGGCTTGGCTTTGGTCTGGGTCCTGGGCCCCATCCAGTTTTAGGGGATGTGAGGAGACATCAGAGGGGCCCTCGCCCTATCTTCCTTCTTCCACTCTAATTTCCCAATATAAGAGAGTTTAATCTCCAGGTTCCTTGCTGAAGCAGGGGTGCCAAAGAGGCAGAGCTCAGGAGGGAACACCCCATGGTCATCACAGGGCCATGGCCTCCATCAGCCCGTGCTGGGGGCTGTAAGTTGGGGAGGGGGCACCTCCCACACACCTTGCATAGGCACGCATGGAGCATATCTGTAAATACACATAGCATGAATGCTCTCCTCAATGCATACACACAACTGCATATATCACACAAATGCATGTATGAATGCAAGTCTGAGGAAGTAAATAGCAGAAATGCACATAATGGTGCATAGCTATAAATGTGTGTGGCACCAACCCATGTAGTTCAATGCAGGCACGTTAAATGCCTGATACTAGCATGTATTGATACATATATATATACTCGTATATATACAAGTATATTTAGCACTGATGGATACAGTGAAGCCCACAGCAGTAGTGCATGCAGGTTTAAGCTGCTCTGCCTGCTGTAGTGGCTGTGCAGCGCTCCAGGAGCACTGTGGGTAAGGAGGAAGAGAAGAAAAACAGAAAGCAAAAGAAGAAAAAATAAAAGGAAAAAAAGAGACAGAGAAGAAGGAAAAGGCAAAAAAGAAAAAGAAAAAGAGGAAAAGAAAAGGGGGGAGGAAAAGGGGATAAGGAAAAGAAGAGGGAGAAAAGGGAAAGGAAAAGAGAAAAAGAAAAAAAAATAAAGGGGAGGAAAGGAAGGGAAAGGGGAGGAAAGAGGTGGAAAGGAAAAAGGAAAAAAGAAAAAAACAAAAGAAAAAAGAAAAAAACAAAAAGGAAAGGAAAGGAAAAAATGCAGCAAAGCCAGCAATCGAGGCCATCTTCCTGCTGCCGCTAATGCTGCCGTAGCCTCTGCACTGGGGCAGACTGGAAGTTGGAGATGTGGAAGGGAGAAGAGGTGGCAAACAGACAGATAAATATATAAATGCTGCACAAACTGTTAAAATCTGCTCTGAGAGTCAATTTTGACTTTCAGGCTCATGAACCATTAATAAAAATCTCCTTACACTCAAATGGCTCTCAAATGCCGTGATAGCGGATTACAAACTCCTAATGGAGATACTGTATGATCAAATATTCTCTAAGCAGCAAGGTCTAACGTACCAGGGGTGGCCAGGCCACCTGATTATCAGCTTATCGGCAAATACTTCTTAGTGTGGGATGTGCCAAAAAGAAAGCATCTTCCTCAGCACAGTCCCTTCCCTGTTCTTCGTTTAAATACGTTTGGAAGCAGCATCGTGTGGTCCAGGGGCTGCACGATGAGCTGCAGGATGTCTTTGTAACCTTGCACATAGCCAGCACACACCAGAGTGGCTGCAGGACTCCACCACCCACAGCAGCTCATATCCTGAGATGAAGCTACTCTCCCTTTGCTCAAGTCCTGACACAGGAGACTTTTCTACACTTGGAGTGTTTTTTTCTGAAATGATGTTGTGAGGTCAGGATGCCAACATTAAGACGTTTCCCACTGATGTGCTTTAACCAGGCTGCTCAGAGAGCTGTGGGTGCCCCATCCTTGGAGGTGCCCAAGGCCATGGATGGAGCCCTCTACAGCCTGAGCTGGTGGGGGACATCCAGCCCACGGCAGGGTTGGGGCTGTAAGGTCCCCTCCAACCTAAGCAATTCCAGGATTCTATGACTCTGTTCACTCAGCAGTGGCTTTTTGGCAGGGCTTCATGTCTCATCTCTCCCTTTGCAGAGGGCAAAAGCAGCCCCAGTACCACAGTGCACTTCCCAGCAGGCCAGCCCTCCTTGCAGCCTCATTTCCTTTAGAAGCAATGAATTGCAAACACTTCAGTGTCCAGGTGAACCCTACTTCTGAGAGCTGCATCCAAACGCTTCCAGAATTCCAGCAGCCCTTGGGCTGCATGGCACATTGCTGGGTAATCATGTTGCTGTGCTGCAGAGAAATGCCTGGAGCCGGCTTGCAGGAAGCATTTGGGATAGCACCTCAGGCTGATCTGAGGGAGGACATGGCCCTGAGGGCCACAGAGCTGCTGAGGGGCTGCAAACAAGGAGTCAAGATTACAGCACACAGAGTGTTTGTTCAGTGTCCCAAGGAGGAGGCAGTGAGGGGTTGGCTTTATTTAACATTTTTATTAGCGATGAGGAAGAGCGTGCAGGCAGAATTGTTAAACACAGGAGCTGGTGAAAGGAGAGAAGCCGATAGAAAGAAGAGAGCCTGGCAAAAGGGATTGGGAAGAACCATGAAAACAACTGGAGGAATGGAGAACCTGCCTGGTGGAGGGGTACCTGGAGGGAATCCCATCAATATATGGAGTTACCCAAGAGGAGGTTGAGATGATGAAGGCAGATTTGGTGAGTACACCTGGCAAAGGTACCCAGGTGGATGTGTTAAAATCAGATTAATTCACATTTAACATCAGAGACAAATAAAGAGTGGTAATGCCCAGGGAGTGGTGGGGTCACCACCCTTAGAGGTGTTCCAGAACCATGGAGAGGAGGCACTGAGGGATGTGGGCAGTGGGCATGGTGAGTACAGCTGGGGTTGGGCCTGGTGATCTTGGGGACCTCTTCCAACCTGAATGATTCTGTGATTGTTTATTCCTGTCCAGAATATAAAATAGAGCACTGCACATCCTTTTCTTAAACCCCAGGTTACTTTGCTGTTTCAGGGCTTGATGCAGGAAGGAGCACAAGGATGTTTTCCTATCAGCAGCAAAAATGCCACCACCCTCAGGGTAACCCAGTCTTGGGAACCATCTTGCAAGAATTTCCTGGAGCATTTGGGTCAGCCCTCCTGTGCTTCAGCTCTTTCTTTTTCCTTTGGCTGCCCTCTCCCCTCCTGTGGGGATCAGGGATGCTGTGCCAGCCTCTCCAGGTGTGCAAACTGTCCTCCTCCTTTGGCAGTGAGCTCACAGCACTGAGCAGGTATTGCCAGGGTCGCATTAAGCTGCAAAAAGCTGCCAAAGCTCATTTCTGCCTCCTGGCCTCCCACAGCAACGGGGAGAGAGGTGAAGAAGGGGTTGCAGCAGGGAGGTCTGAGTTCCATTCCCTGTCTTTTATGGGGTGTATTTCAATGTTTCAGGAGGATCCATGTGCTCCAATGAATCACAGCTGTGATCTGTTGGTCACAAATGATCTGTTGCAAGCCTGTGACATTGTAAGTGCTGGTGGCAAACTGCTGCAAAACTAGTAATAGAGTACTGAAGCTATGTGGGTTTTGCTGGCAACTAAGTATGTTGCAGGTCTCTCTGTGGCATTAGATAGTCCCTACGTATCTGAGAGCAAAATTTCAGCCTCACTACATTTATTACAGTATTATTTATTTAATTGCTTGGGTTGATACGACCATATTCAAATAGTCTGATTTCCTAGGCAAAATTCCCAATTTCTGCCATTTCACTTTTTACTTTGATGGCGTCTCTGGCCAGTGAGTGTCTATCAAGGCTCTCCTTGCTGTCGTACCATTGAGTCAGGCCGCAATAATCAGAGAAAGCAGATCAGGTAGCACCCTTGAGTGACAAAGGGTACTCAGGCTCCTCTGCCATTGGGCCCTGCAGCACCGATTGCCCACATGTAGGTATACTTGAAACCCTGATGCAGGTGATAGTTGTGTCCCAGAATGCCAGGATTCCTTGTGGACAGAAGTGATGTTGTCCTCTGTGCTAAGTGCCTGGTGATCAGTTCATGCCCCAGGGCCTGTACATGATGCAGGGGAAGGCCATTATGGCCGAGCCATCTACATGCCTTCTATGCAGCTGTCTTCAGTTCCTTAATTGCTTCAACCTTTGCACAGATACTGCAGGGAAAAGTTATCCCCTGACCACAGCCTTTTTTTGCTGCAAGATTTTGGTGTCAGTGCCCTGCAAAGCAGCCTGAACAGACTCTAGCTGCATGCATCATGCTCTCTGGGTTGGGGATATGGCAGCAAGGCAAGATAAGGGACCTTCCCCCAAACTCATCTGCACAATGCCACATCTCATTCCCCTCCCTTCCCCCCCCACCCCGATGGAGCACAGGGCAAATCAGCCAGCTGTGTCTGGCACTTGGGCACGTTGGAGTGGAGGCATTGCAAATGCATGAGACGGGTTGAGCTGAGTGGGGGGGGGGTTGTGAGACGAAAATCATCTACATGACCCCCTCGGCAGCACCGAAAATATGTAGCTGTCCCAATAATCATGAGAATTTGGTGATGCTCATGAACTCATACTGGCGATCTGTGACCCTGACTGTCCCTACTGGTGTCTTTACTCACTCCACCATTTATTGGACGGTGATTAGATGTTATATGGAGTCATATTAATCATGGAGACCAGGAGAAATGTGCTTATTTATTTATTTATTATTATTTTTTTATTTGCCTTCAAATCACAGCAATCTGCAAGACGCTTTACTGATAGACCCAGGCACAGCAGCCTGGTCTGGGAGCTTTCAAATTAAAGCAATCCTAAGGCTGCCCTTAGGTTTCCAGTGTCTTATGCAAGAAACCAAACACAAGAGGACAAAAGGACAAATGGAACGCTGAGGTTTCGGGCTGGAATTCAGCCTTCTCTTGGTTTGCATTGAGAGCAATGTGATCAACTCACCGTGCCTGCGCCAGGAGAGGGGAGGGAGGGGGCTGTCCTGATTAGATCTAATTTCCAACCTGTTTACTGTAGGCATCTGCATAATGATCGCCCTGCAGAGCGGTTTGCATTTTGTAACACCGGTTCCCCAACCCGTTAAAACACAACACGGCTCAGACCGCTGCTGTTGAAAACAAATCTCCTCTTCCTGATTGCATCCGAGAGGATGTGGCCTTTGGATGTCCCGGCTGCTTGAGATGGCTGCGAGCCTCCTCCAAATGCCATCAGAGAGATAAATGCAAACTGCTATATTTAAATTAAAATAAAATAAAAAAATTAGAGGGTTGGAAAGGGATCTAAAGGTCCTTCAGGGGTCATTTTCCATTTTAGTTCCTAGTTTGTAGAAATGGACTTCTCTAATACCGTGTATTCCTGGTCCTGCTGCTGGTGTGGGTGGCAGATGGAAGCAGTGCCAGTGAGAGGAGAGATGAGGGCAGCGATTCGGTCCTCTCTGCTTATCTCTGTTCGTGCTTCACCAGAACTTTCACCAAAGCAAATCTTCCCGTCCGGATTGACGATATACAGGCTGCAAACGTGGTGGGAAGTTGAGCTTATTTGTAAATCATTTGCTTTTGGTGAGAGCAGATGAGTGTGCTATTGTTTTGGGAGAGTTTCTTGTCGGCTGAATTACAAAAAAACAGATAAAGGGGAGGAATGCGAGGCAGACATGACCGTGCTGTTGCCAAAGGGTGGCAGAGGATTGCAGGTTTGAGTATCCAAGCAGCGAGGTGTCAGCAAACAAACCCAGGCTGGTTCACCTTTCAGCAGATCTGTTCATCGTTTTACTTTGATAAGCAGGGTCCCAATGTCCTTCCCCACCTTCTCACAGCTTGGCAGCCATCGAGACAGTCACATGCTCTCCTCTGGCTGCTGTGGAGCCAAGCTAAAAAGTTATCCGTAATGGCAGCATTTTGGCAGCCTGGGCGGTTTGACCTGTGTGACTTCCTACAGTGACATCTAGGGCCAGAAATGCAGCATGGGTGGTAATCACAGCTTGGTGGAATGCAGCAAAAAAAGTGGTAGATACCCCACTCCGATTTGGCCACAGGCTGCCTCTGTTTCCTTCCTGCATGCTGCATAATGAGAGCTTTAGCTCATGGATGCGCTTGTTTGGCTGCAGGGCTCTGTGTTGAGTCATTTGCCCCATCCCTGGAGGTGCTCAAGGCTGGGTGGAGCCCTGCATGGCTTGATGGCAAAGGGACTAGAAGGAATGGCTTCAAGTTGCTCCAGGGCAGATTCAAGTTGGATGTTAAGTAATATTCTTCTCCAAAAGAGAGGTCAGGCGTTGGAATGGGCTGCCCAGAGAGGTGGTGGAGTCACTGTCCCTGGAGGCGTTCCAGAACCATTTAGATGTTGTACTGAGAAATGGGGTTTAGTGAGAAATATTGGTGGTATGTGGACGGTTGGGCTGGATGATCTTCGAGATCTTTTCCAACCTTGGCAATTCGGTGATCTTGTGTCTGATTTAGTGGCTGCCAACCCTGCCCACGTAGGGGTTGGAAGAAGGTGATCTTTGCGGTCCCTTCCAACCCAAAGCATTCTGTGGTTCAATGATCCTTTTTATTGAGGGTCTACAAACATCACCAAAGGTAATCTGCTGCTGCCACCTCAAAAACTGCTTCCTACTTGGCAGCTGGAGCTGGTGGTTCACAGTTCCATGCCTGAGAAAAGGAGCAGCCCTTGGAAACCACTGCATTTCTCCGTCAGACTACAGCTGCACAGGCTGGTGCAACAGCCTGGCCCTTCTGCTGGAACCACACTTTGCTTTCTCATTATGCAACCCTTGTATTTTAATAGAAGCCTTTTTTTAGGCAGTCTCAGAAACAGTTGGTGTTTTTTTTTTTTCCCCCTCTTTTCCTCCTTCTGTCAAATGACCAACTTAATAATTCACTAGTTGTGCTGGGATTAGCCACTTTGGGCCACACTCTGGATTTCTTATCTTTAATGTAGTTCTCGACGACATCTTCTGCACTTAATCCCCTGACAAAACTCCCTTTGATTCTCATGACAGTCGCTCACAGAGATCAAACGCAGAATGCTGCTCTGTCAGGTAGAGCTGGGTGAATAATTTGTGACAAATAATTTACCCACAGACTTTCTCCTCGTTTTCTGTGCACAAATTGTCCATTCGGTTGAGTCTGCTGATGGATTTGTTTCTGGCTGCACGTGTTTGAGTTCAGGCTCATGAGAAAAAGCCTGCAGGTGCACTTAAAGGGCTTCAGCATCTTTGATGCTTTGACCTCGCTCAGCTCCCGCTTTGGTTTTTGGCAGGGCTGAGCCCATCTCACCTCAATGCACACCCTGATATGCTCACTGCTCGTGAGTCATCGTGCTTTATTTCTGTACCAGATCAGAGGAGCGTGACTTTCTCGAGCTGAGGAGTTGCAGTGCAAATATTCCCTAATATCAACTTCGCATTTCCTGTTCTAGGGATGCGCTGTAATGTGCGTGCCTGATATGAGTTCCATCACTTTCCCTTGCCAGAATATTCTCCAAAAAGCAAGCTGAGAGATGTGCAAACCATTTGACCAAACATTAACAGTGTCTCTGAGAATGTTGCATCCATGCAAGCTAGGTATTTTAGGTAGAGAAAAGGTTAGGAATTAGGATTAATTAGGAATAAGCCATAAGAGAATTCTGGATTGATTTACGCAGTCCTTGTAATTGTATAGATGGGAATGTTAGAGCTTGCAGATCGTGTCAAAGTTAGCTCTTTCCTTCTCTAATTAAATGTCACCTTAAAGGTGGCAACTTTAAGGTCTCCATCTATTTTCCAAACAGCCTTGGTAACGCCTGCGGGGAGCAGAGAGCAGTGCTGCCTTACCAGGGCCCACAGAGACGCTTCATTAACCCAATTAAGCAGGTGGATGGAGAGGGTCTCTCTGATAATTTACACCTTACTAATGAAGTGTGTGACTCTTAATCTCCTCCAAACAAGATACACTCATGAAACACTGGTGCAAGGAAAGGGGAAATTAATTAGGTGAAAAAACTATGAGATTATAGCAGAGGGATTCCAATGAGGCAACTGTAACATAGCTGGTGATTCATTTGTGCCTGTCTTAAATTAATGGCTGAGCTGTCAAGTAAATAAGACCCAGCATCATTTTGGCTTAAAAGACATTCTCATCAGACCTAGCACGAGGCACCTGATTCTGGTGCACTCCATTTCCAACACCCAGCTGTCTGGGTAGCCCTGCAACCAACCCAGCCTGAGCAGATCCTGGCCTGGAGGATCAGAAGCAGCTACTTTATGCCTATATTTTCAATACAGGATGAAAAGCTGGAGACCCCCTGCTATGTGCAGGGTTGCCAACCACTAGAACACTGTGTGTCAACACTTTTGTAGAACAAGCCGGCTCAATGAGCGCAACTTCTCCTGGCCCCAGTGGTATGGGAAGAGACTTGCAGGGGTTCCTGTCCTGCCTGCGTAATGCTGGGTGGTGCCCTTAAACCTGGATGTGATGACAGAAGGGTTGGAATTGGATGATCCCTAAGGTCCCTTCCAACCCAAGCCTTTCCATGATTCTGTGATGGAGGTTGTCTTGTTTTGTCCTCATGAGCTCACTGGAAAGACACCGTTCATCTTGTAGGCACGTATGGTAGCTCGTTCCCAGGGAATGGAGTCTTCAGTATTTCCAGAGTGGGAATGCTACAGAAATGCATTTTATCAGTTCAACTGAAGTGAAAGATTCCCAGAGCATCAGATCTGAGTAAATGTAACATTGGAAATTGTATTTTTTTTCCTAAAAAATAACTCAATACAACCAAGGATTTCAAAGCTTTTGACAAACACGAATTAAAGCAGCAATTAATTAAGCTCTGCAGCACTCTTGTTTGATAAACAAGAGATACATTACGATCAGTCAGTATTGCCAACTGCAAACATTCACTGCGAGTCCAGCTCCCCAAAATTATGAGATTGGCTTTAAAAATCATGAGATTAAAAACCAAAATTGTTGCATTTTCTTTATCCACCATCTGGCTTCTCAGCCCCTAGGGTAAACATGCCTTGTGTTTTCAACTACAAGGGCTAACCACTTACTTACAGACATGAAAACTGGGATCCTTGTACTTCACAGCGGCTCCAAAAGTGAAGCTTTGGGAAAGATAGTAAAAAATCCTAAGACTCATCATGAAATCTGAAGAATTTGCAGTAATTATTGCTTATAATTAAAATAGTTTTGGCTCAGCAGCTATTTCTGAGTGCATCAAAACAATTTGAGAGCTGCTAGATGAGGAATAATGAACATAGCCCTTCCTGGTCCAAACTGCAGGAAGGTATAGATGGGTGAAAGACAATTGCAGAGGGAAGATGTCATAGTGTTCTTGCTGTAATGTAACCAGGGCACCATAGATAAACGCATCAGCACTTGTGACAACTCTTCTGGGATTATTAATTATGGTAGATGATTGCTCCTGTCTCTCTGGAAGATGGTTGCAGGCAACACTGCAGCATCAGGCCCTGCCTGGGGGCGATAGCTCCATCCCAACGCACAGATGTGAATGCCACCCCCGGACAACCCGCTCCCCTGGATGTGCAGCCCTGACAGACAGTGCGTGTCGGCAAAATCCTGTCTCAGGCTGATCCGACTTAGCTTGTGAGACAGGGCCATTTTGGTGGCAGGGCTGGCAGCCACCGCATTACTGTCTGGAGAAGAATTTACGCTGCAGTGGGAATGGCAAATTATCTGGAGGGAAAGTAGCTGCAGAAGGGCCATGGCTGGCCAAAACCAGGAAAACAGATTTCAAACTAATGTAAACAGCTTGGATTTATCACCGGGTTTGCAGGTTCAAAAATAAATATCACCGTTTCCGTGGTTCAAAAGTTGGTTATTTTCTACTGACACTTCAAAAAATGCGGTTTTCAGGTGACCTTGGAAACCACTTTAAATACACTTTTCAGTAATTTGAAAAGCTGAAGTTAATAAAAGAGAATCGGGGAAAGAACGAAAGTTTCAATTCTTTAAGCAGGTCTATTTGTCACAGAAGAGAAAATGAACTTGAGGCCACCTGAGCACCCAAGCACACGTATTTTAGAGAAAACTAGCTCTAATGTCTCCTCCGCAGCAGGATCCCCATACACGTTAAGAAGCCATTTTCTCCAAGGAAGAACATTATGGCTGTGCTTAGGATAGACTCTGATCTTTGCACCTAAACCTATTTCAGGCGATACGAGGGGCTTTTGTGATGCTGTGAAATTGCTCTGGGCCAGCGAGGGCACTCGCTGGCGGTGCGCTCCCCTCTCTGCTGTGGAAATCAAAGTACAAACAGGTTGAAAAAGCTACAGACAAATTCATGCAGTGAGAACTGGCTAGGGCTGTTTAATAAAAAGATGCAGCCTCTGGCTTAGGAAGTTCAGCGCTACAGGGAATGGGGGAGATGAGGAGGAGGGCTCGTCCTGTTCTGATGGTTTTTTTCTCCCCTGGACAGCTCTGGTGGCCTTGGTTGGACTTGGAGGCCATCTCCTGCGTGGAGCCATGGACCTCATGGTGCTGCCCTCCGTTTGGACCTCCTTCTCTGCTTTTCAAACAGTGTTTGTGTATTGAGTAAGGCATTTCAAAGGGTTATGCTAAATAGGTGTCTGGGGCTCAGTAATTAATGTCAACATCCGTAAGGGCTGCGTGTCTCACTGTCTTATTGCCCAACCTGTGACTGTAGACCAAGTATCTTATCAAGTTACTTGCTTCCTCCAAAAGGATGTACCAGCAGGTCGTGTGTAGGTTAAATATGGCAGCTCTCTAACCACTCAGGAGCTGTTTTATCCTGTGTGCAAACCTGGTTTATAAAGCTTATCAAGAAGAGAGGCTTGGTATCACAGTCTAGTACTCATAATTAATCCTGGAGACAGTGCGGATTTAGGTTCATTGGGGCTGACTTCAAATTAAAAAGTCACTATTAGCATGTGAAACAGACACCATATGTTACATATTAACACTGTAGATATTACAGAATGTTGTGCATTTCTCTTTTCGAGTACAATAGCCATAGGTACACCCTTTTCAACAGAGAGTTGTTCGGGTACCTATAAATTGCTCTCTGTTAGGAGTGGTGGCAGATGTCTTTTTACAGGCATCCCTACATCCAGATCTATTCGTAGGCACGTATCCATATAGGTGAAGTCATTGTTTACACAGTTTTTTATGTTTTTTACATATAGAATTGTACTGATTTACAGATGAATCTATATACATGCTATTACAACTTGGGCACTGTACTGATCAGTACAAATACACACACTGATCAAAGAGAAATGACACATTTACACATACAAATACAGAAATCTTGACGTATCTAGTTTGTATTTTCCACAAATATTCGTCTTCCTTGTTCTCTCTCAACATCTGTGGCTACCTTGATCTGATGTACAAGTTCAAAGGGGAAATGCTGCCTAAGAAGGCGTTTGGCAGCAGCCTGTAAAGCCTCATTGTACTAGGAGTTAATGCAATGTTCTCAGCGTCTTCAGTCAACTGAAATTCGAGTTTAAAGTTCTTGCACAATCACAGTCAACATAAAATGCAGCAGGAAATCGCCATTAGTCAAATGTGTTCATCTAATCCCACTGCAAAATGGAGCTTTTTCATTTCTAGCCTGCCACGGGTTACTGTGTGATTTCATATGTCAGATACATCAATTCTGCCAAGGAGAGGAGATGGGCAAGAACAAATTAAAAATATGGGCTCCTTTGCTTCAGGGGAAGTGGAGAGGGCAGGTCTTTGTAGGGAACAGTAATAATGATCTCATTTAAGAGAGTTTCTGAGTCTGATTCTTTGCTGCCCTTCTTCATACTTAATTAGTCCCTAGCAAATTGAGGGCCTAACCAGCAAATCCATAGGAATATGTATTCACTCTTCTCTGCTGAAAAGGCATTGAGAGAGTGCAAGTGGGGAGACATCAACCCACGTACTTTGATGCTTTACCGCACCTACTGGTTGCCAATGGGAAAACCTGCCGGTTCTTTCTCTCACTCTTTCTGTCCTCGTCCTGTTTTGTTTCTGTCTCTCACTCTCTCCCACTTCCCTCTTTCTAATTCTCTCCCTTCATTTGCGCAACCACAGGGATAAATACAGCAACAGTCCCTCTTCCTAGAGGCTCATTCTTGGGTGGATATTAGCGCGTGCCACACTCGGCTGCCGATTTGTCTTAAGGTAATTATTATTAATGGCTGTTGTTGTTTTTCCTGCAGAAACTGTAATATAGACCCTTTTGTACCATTGGCTGAAGCCTGTTGTTTCTGTAGGAAAAAGAATGGGCCCTCAGATTAGGTCTGTGTATTATGGCTCTAGTAGCACAGCAGGCTTTTGGTATTGGTACCAATCCTATCAATTCCTGGCATCCTTCCCCTTTTACTCCTGGTAATTAATCTTTTCATGAATGCTGTCACATTTAGAGCCATTTCATTAAGTTTCTGTTTCCTCCGTTTACGTAACTCACTGCATCTCTCATCTGCTCCGTCAGCCGGGGGATGCTGGGAGGTGGTCTGCTCACCCCATCCTTTCCTTCCTCCCTGCAGCACTCGCGATGCCATAAATGAAGCCACACATGGATGACAGACAGGCAGCTGCGTGGTTCAGACAGCCCGAAAGGGGCAAGATTGAGCCATCAAAAGTGAGGAAAAGCCCCTGTGAATGGAGCCTGTGGAATGCCTGTCTCCCGTACGTGTCTGTGTACCAAAGGGACTGGTAGGGAAGCAGTTATACACTTTCAGCAGTGATGGTTTCAAGTAAAACACTGCAGAGTTCTTAAAGCAAAGATGTCGGTTTGGGGCAATCATCTCCTCCAGCCAAACATTGATGCTTCCTTCCTATTCCACAACAAATCTCCAACCGCCTCTCATAAAACACACCAACCCCAACACCTTCCTATAAGGTATAAGGCAGGAGCCCTTACAGAGGGAGAGGAGGTTTAAGCCACTTCTGCTGGTGTTGCTCCAGACTGTTATTGCTGGATTTGAAAGGGAGTCGGGCCCGATGGCTGCAGACAGCATGCGTATGCATAGGGCACAGCAGCAGGGCGAGAGACAAAAGCTTGTATTCCCAGCCCAGCCTCGGGTGACCTTGTGCAACCCCTTAATTACTGCAATTACTTGCCTCCTGAGATGACATTATTAGGCCTTGCTTGGTAATAAGGGCTGTGAAGTTCACAGAATTATTCGTGCCGGTTGGTGAGAGAGCAGTGAGCAAAAACCCTGGGCCATCTTGTGCCTTCCAAACCAGCTCAGGGTCAAAAGGGGATGGCTGACGGCTCTTCTCAGGAACTCAGGGTTGGCGGTTCTGCATTTGGGGATAGGATTTTTGCAGCATGGCATCTGCAGAGCTTCACGGACGGTACGCAACAAGCTGTGCTGTAAGGTGACTGCACCCAAGGATGTATCATAGCTCTGCTCCTCCAGTGCTGTCCATCTGCCAAATTTCACATTTCTCCCCCAAACCAAATGCGAGAACTCTTAAATGGTAAAAATACTAATGATAAAAAAATGAAAGCATTAAAACTGATAGCTGCCGGAGCCAATTTTTAGCATTAGCAACACTCATTCAAAAGACTGAGAAAAAAAAAAAAGAAAGCTGGAGCATTTTGCTGGTCCTTGGGGAAAAAAAGTAATAATAATAATAATAATAAATAATAATAAAAAAACAGCACTGCAGAATTCACCCTGAGGTATAGAACAAACATTGAGGATCTCAAATGAAGTATTTCGCTATTGAGGAAACAGCAGCAATGGAAAACAGGAGACCAAATGGAAAATATTAAACAGGCTTAACTGTAACTATCACTGCAATGACAGATGCAACTGCGTCTGCCTGCAGCTGGGGATGCTGGGCTGGAGCAACAGTTCTCCCATCTTAGTGCTCGTGTCCTTCATGAAAACATGGCTGACAATGAGCACCTTTGGCTTTCGTGCCCAGTTTGGCCCCATAGATCCCATCTGGGTGCAGCAACGCATGGGAGTGCCAGCTAAGCCAGATGTAACCCAAGCCCAGACCCAGGGCAGGGACAGCACCCAGCCCCAAACCTGGACCCATCCAGGGAAGCAGTGAGAAGAACAGAGCACTGAAGAAGTGACACGGAGGAGAGGGGTGCATTTGGCTTACCCCTTGGGCAGGCTTGCCAGCCTGCCTTGAGTGGAAAGCGATGCCATGACCAGGATGACAAATCAGAGGGGAAAACTAAACCTCCCCTTTCAGCACAAGAGATGCAGCATGGGGTGCAGGGTGTGTGTTTGGGCTGCCTTTATTCCCTTGTGAAAACTGAACCATTCTATACGTGTATTCAGTTCCACTCTTCTCTGCCACTGCAGTCCAAGCTCTGCATTGTGCCTGTTGTATGTTTTGCCTTTTCTTTTAAATTATTCTTTTAAATTATTTCATGTTGCAAACCTGGCGATTATTTCATGCTGTTTAAACTATATTTGCAGTCTTTGATCATATGTAAGTAGACTGAAGTAAACTGCTGATAGAATGAAGATATTGTTCTTGGCGTTTCTCCTCTCGCTTTGTTCATGCATTATGCCTATAAGCTTGCATAAAATGTTCATTGCAGCAATATGCCTTTGTTATTAATTCTCGTGGTGCCACGTATTTTCATGAAAACTAATTCATTCACAAGTGGGGTGATTAGGTAATCTAAGCCAGTGTGTATGGGCGTATTTTGCACACAACGTGGACATGTACAACGCACAATTATATGTAGCCCAAACACATACTTATCCATACAAATAGAAAGACCAAACCAATGTGTCCTGTTTACATCTGTTTTAACAACATACCAATAACCCAGCTTCCAGGGCCCTTTCTCATCATGAAATTTTGGACTGCTGTGAACCTGAACACAACAGCAGAGATCTGCAATGACAAGTAGCAACAAAGAGCCCAGAATTTCAAGGCAAAACACATGCAGGAACCCAGGATGTCCCACAGGACACCTGTACGACCTCTAGCTTGACTCCTACTTGCTCCCTTTATAAACCACATGCATTAGTACATGGCCATTCTATAGGTCTGTGCTTCTCTGCACAAAGAACAGGTATCCAACCCTACTAGCTGCCCTCATTTAGTGGGAGACAGATGTCTCGCTCCCAGGTTTCTCTGCAAATCACAGCTAGGCATTCCATCAAGTAATTAAAAAATTGCCCCATGTTCAGGACATGGCTAAGCTCCTTCTAGCCTTGACTCTGTTCCATGCAGAAAAGGCATAATTTGTGTCTGGTTCCTCCATCACTAATATATCTTCATCCCACTTTTTCCCCCCCCCCCCCCGCCCCCCTTTAGAATTTACATTAGGCATTGCAAATGAGGGAACACCATGTCCTTCATTTCTCTTTTCTAAACAACAGAAAAACTCCCCCTCTGGGCTGAGCACAGCTCAGCAGGGTAGGAGGGACAGGAAGGTAGATATGATGCTCGATGACAAAAAGCTGCCAAACTACCTCCCTCTGAGTGGGAGGATGGGAGGATGCCCCAGAGCCATACCTCTGCTGAAGACATGGTGGTCCCCTCCAGCCCCTTAAGGAAAGAATTGACAGCATCATCAGAGAGTGCCCATCCAACCCGGGGGGGTCCAGAATTTTGGATCCATTTATGGGGATCTGCACAGCCAAATTCTGGGACTGAGCATTCGAAGGGATGTCCCTTCATCAGATTCCTCCCTGGGTGAGATGGGCATACGTTGTTGCAAATATTCCTGATAAGTAATAGTTTGCCATTTGCAAGAGACATTTTCATCCCTAAAAGATTTTGTTCTGATGTGTGGGGCAGTCAGAATTCAGTGATGGGTTCCAGTAACCCACTTTGCACTCTGCAAGTTGCATTCTGATATTTTAAGGCTCCAAACTCTTCCTTGGAAGGCACCTTTTCTTTCTAGCCTTGGTAAATAGAGTGTCCAATTGCAAAATGCTGATATTGTGCAGCATGGAAAAGGCTTTTTTCCCCCTGAGTTTTATTGTATACAATTGATTATACACCATTTTTCTCTCCTTCTGAAACCTGCACAATTGGAGTCGTGTTGCCAGAAGAACCTGCTGTTAACCAGCCCCAGGGAGAAGAAACAGAAAACAGGAAGAAAGCCATGTTTTCAAGCTCTTAAAAGTTTTTAAAAAACATTCCTCTATAAAACATACTGCAGTTGCAAGTACCAGGGGCCTCCTGATTGTCACACAGTACCAGGGCCACCACAGCAGTTGCTGTGTAACCGTGTCCAAGTGGATATGAGCTCGCTGCTCTCCCTCTCCCAGGACATGCTGTCTGTCCTACTCAGGGTGCACATCACAGAAAGCCAAGCTAAGGGACACAAGGCCCTTCAGCCAGCCAGAAATACCTGGGAATGACATGAAACTCAAGAAAGAAAGGGTTTTCCCCAATCCCATCCCCTTGCTCGTCTAGAGGGTGGGAAAAACTGTGGAGTTGTAACAGCAGAGGCATGGCAGGAGGGAGAAAAGCACACCAAGTGACATTTTCAGCTATTATGGTTCAAGGCTTGGGTTATGCTTCCTCAGCAGATGGGGCTGTTGCATGGCAAGCTCATAACCTGGGTTTGTGGGAACAGCATGGCCAAACGTGGTGGCCACGTCAGGACTCATTGGCCCATCTTGGTGATGTAGGTCTACCTCTTCTACGTCCTCATCTAGTCTTGCTAGCACAGGTTCTGGGATCTCTGCATCTCACTACAGCTGCGTGGAGGAGATGGGCCAGAAAAGAGCAAAAACACAGCAGAAGAGGCAATATGGATCAGCAGGAATGAGCAATCAAGGAGTACGTAGAGTGTTTTCCTGGTCACCTGAACTGCAACTTTGTCCAAAGGCAAATTCTCTGGATGTGGGTTCATACGCCTGATCTATAATTGGTTGGCTATTAGGGAACATTCCTTTAAACATATGAAAAAGGAGCCAGTTTGCAAGACCCAAAGCAGCCTTCCAAACTGTGAGCATTTCCATGCCCCCTCTACATGCAGTCATACATAAATACACATGCACACAGCCTTCCTGTCTGTGAGAATTCCCTATGAGACCCCAAATCATCCTCCAGTCCAGATTATGCTTGAAAAAAATAGAACTGCACAAATAAATGCATAGATTTCACTGCAGGGAAAAAAAAAGAAAAAAAAAAAGATTATTTTCTGCATTATTTTTGCTCAGATTATTGTAGCTGATGAGCTGTTTTGAGGTTTTCAAGTAAAGGGTAGATGTGGCACATGGACATGGTCAGTGGGCATGGTGGGGATGGTTTGGGCTTGGACTAGGGGATCTTTTCCAACCTTTATGATTCTCTGATTTCCTGCATGATGGCATTACGGACTCAGTGATCCTTAGGGGCCACATCCAACTCGGGGTATTCTGTGATTCTGTGATTTAATGAGCAGCTTTTGCACTTCTCAGTTTCACCACCCAAGAATAGAAGAGCTCCCTATGTGACTGACAAACGCTGAACGATTGGGAAGTGCCCATGATTGCACACTGCTTCTATATGGAGCAGACTTCCGAAAAGGATTTCAGGGTCCAATCCTGTCTCTGCGTACACTGTGTAAATCAGGTGTAACTCCAGTAAAGCTAATAGATGCAGCCTGGTGTTGAGCCCACCCAGATAAAAGGATCAGGCCCTCTAAGCTTTAAAGTTATGAGTCTTTTCAAACTGCCGATCTACTGTCAACATTTTGGTGATTACTTCTCTTTTTTTTTTTTTTTCCCATCACACAAACATAAAATAGTAACAAGATTATCAGATTAAAGAGCCAAAGAACAGCCAGTTTATTATACTCTTGTGTCTAAAACACTCCAATCTTATAGGTTTCCTCCCCGCTCTGCATCTCGAGGGGGGGAGATTGGATTGTTTTTATTTGTTTTTATTTTTATTTTTTTAAGTAGCAGCCTGGAAAAAAATAAAGGAAACATAATGTTGTAATAGTTCAGAAAGAGAAAAATACCCCCTGAGCCCAAACCAACTCTTCCGAGCTTTCCAACTTAAAAATAAACCTTTGCATTCTGCCAGTCCCCATGAAGAAGGGACGAGAGGACAAACAGAATGGAAAGGACAGAGCTGTTTAAAGCTAAAAATGTGCAAATGCTGCATTCCTCCCAGGAAAGGCAAAAAGCCCTGCACCGAGCCGCTATATTGCAGCGCTATAAATTGTTTAAATCGGAGATGGTTTGCGTTGAGGGTCCTGAACAGATTGCATAACTGTTGCACAACTAATGTGTACAAGTGTGTCACTAATTTAATTTTAATTTTACTGTATGAGTTTGTATAAGATCCCCCAGCTGTCATGTGCTCATCATCTGTCACAGAACTATCACTAAGCCATGCTGGGCTAAGACAGGATTATAAACGATGAACTGCCATGTGCTCTAAATCTTCTTATTTGCCTAGCCTGGAAGGTATGCCCTGTAAAATTTGATTGGCAGCGTGCTCTATTCTGTCAATTGACTTTGAAGGCCTTTTCTATTGGCGCGGGGAGCGGCTCTCAGTAGCTGTATTGACTGTCACCTGCTGACTCCCACACGTGCCTGACCCCAGCCCCGCACCAGGCTCTGCCCACTCGCGCCGCGGCGGCTCGCGGGGCTCTGGTGGCACGTGCTGCACATCAGGGCATATGGCCGGCTGGTTGTGTGCAGAATGGGATAACTGAAGCCAAGCAGCCCCGCACTGTTATTACAGCAGATGGGGGAAGCGTGGCATTCAATATTAAGACAGATGCCACCTCCTTATTCCACCTGTCTGGAACTTGGACATGGGACAGAATGAACTGTCTGCCTAATAATTAAGGAAACAAAGACTGCATTTATGAAGCTCAGCAGAGCACCGTATCTGCGAAGCATGCACGGATACAACCGCCGGCCACAACAATAAGGAAACGTAGACCACTGCTCATCAGATGCTCAGATACGTACGCGCAATTACAGTAGGAAACTGTACTGTCCCCAGCTGCTTGTGCAGCCTTTTATTTAGGCTGGTTGTGTATTAAATTAAACGGGTGGAGCGAGTTGGCTGGCATTATTACTATTATAAATAACGCTTTAAAATTACAGTGAAGTTCCTTAAATAACAAAGCGCCCACCGCTCCCCCTAACAGCCGCTGCCGCTATTGTGCTGTGCCCTTTCTCGCAAATTTGCTCTCTGCTTCTCAGTAGTCAACTGTTTTTGTAACAGCCAGAGAGAAGAAAAACATTCTTTCCAGGACCGCTATTATTTTCACGTATTTTTACACAACAATTTGCCTCTTTCTTTAGCATTGTTAAAAAAAAAAAAAAGATAACTGTGTAAAAAAGACGGCCTGGCTCCTCGGCATTTATGCTATGTTACGTTTCTGTTATTTAATCCTACTTAATTTTGGTCCAATTACAGCTGAGCCTGCCGCGCTTTGTGATGGCAGTGAGTGTGTTGGGGAGGGCCTGATCCTGGCTGGGGTTTGTAGAGTGCTTGAATTCTGAAGGTTGGAAAAGAGCACTGAGGTGATCCAGTCTGGGTTTGGCACAGCGGAGGCTGAGGCTGGGGCTGGAGTGGAGGCTCTGCCATGTGGTTGCACTGGGGCCTTTGCTTCTCCAATGGTGGTGGAAGGGTATGTGCCCCACTTTTAGGGTGCCCCCAGCCACACACAGGTCTGGTGACAATGACAACACCTACAGCCTTCTCCAGTGTGTCTGCATAACCCCTCAAGAGCATCCAAATTCAGTGCTCTGATGCCTCTCTGGGCAAAGGTGTTTCCATGTGGAAGCAAGACGCCATTGATGCCTATGACTGAGAACCCAATGTGATCCAGGAGATATTTCTTGTACCTCTCTAGCTACCTCCAGCCCTCTTTCTGTGGTCTCTACTGATGTGATCATGCCCATCCTTAAATCCTTCTAATTATTTTTACTCACTTTTGACTGAGTGAATTCAAAAGCAGCTTAAAAATCACCTGTCTGTCTGTCCTAGGATCTATCCATACATAGCAACTGGAACAAAGATGAATAAGTTGCAGAGGGTGGAAACACAGGAGCAAATGTTAAGGCAGCATAAACTGTGTGTATGTCATATACAAGATTAAGTACACACAGTGCCCATTGTCTCAGCACACCCTGAGAGTGAGCTTTCATGTTTATACACATGTATTTGTGCATACACGGTGGTATATATACACGATCCTTATTAATTAAAAGGAATAATTGAATTTTCATAGGTAGAAAGACAGCATGCAACACGGTAAGCAAAGCTTGATCCTTACGTTACGTGCATATATACATACTCATTTAGAAACGTATACATGTAAATGCTGCATAACATGATTAGTTAGACATCACAGATCTATACGTATATTCAATTATATACACATAGACAGGCATGATGAACCCATTGTAATTCTGTAATAATGCTCGTAGATTGTTCCACCCCAATTTGTCACAGATGCATTTAAACCACACAGCTCCTCCTCAGCAGCAAACAACGACAAGATGTATTTCCAAAGCACAGGAATCACATGCCACAAATTGAAAATAAGCAATCAAAGCCCAAACTTTCTTTCTTTCTTTCTTTTTTTTTTAACAGGAGAGATAGCATTTAAAAAGGCACACATACATATTACGAGATGAGGATCAGTTTGAAAAGATCCCACAATATCTGTTACCAAGAGCTTTGTTAATCTTTAAAAAACCCCGAATGACTATTTATAGGGAAGCTGTGAATTAACTAGGCTTTAATAAATAGCTCACAGGCACGGGTGTCAAGATTGTGCTTTTTGTTCTTATATGTGTCTGCATTTGGCAAAAAAAGAAGAAAAAAAAAAAAAGAGGAAGAAAAAAAAGGAAGCTATTATTTGTTATTCTTTTTCTGTAACAATTATTTCAAATTAAAAGCCCATCTGAAGAAAGGCATATGGATGGAGTGGGGGTTCAGCCCTAATTGAACAGCCCAGGACTCGTGAGGTTAATTACAGATATTAACGCTGTTGTTCTTCAGCTTCTTGCCCTCATGAAGGCTCCAGCTTCCAAATGACCTGGCTCCAACAATAAGACTCTCTTTAGCCCATTAACTAATTGATAAAAATGTGAGTGTTTAGAATGAGTCTAATTAAATCACCGAGCCTTACAATTACGAGTCCATTTGGTAGCTGTCGGGAGATGGGTAACCTCAGCTGGCATTGTAGGCGAATAAAAGATAAAAATAAAAGGGAGCTTAACCAAAGATCATTTTGAAAGCTGTTCATTTGAAGACAAAGTACACATTTGCCTGAAATGTATACATACACCACTTCAGACGAGCACGGTGTCGCAAAAAGAAAATGGAGCATTTAGCAATCATGATTTTTTTTTTTCCCCCAGCACGTGCATGAAATTCTCTCCTGGCTGTGTGATGGAATGAGCTACTTTCATAACCATTTCTGTGTTACAGGGAATAACTGGGTGCTTTCCGAGCATCTAAGTGGATGACACCAGGTTCCTCAATGTTACTCACGTTTTACGCCCCTCTCTTTTATAACAGAGCACTTTCTGCAGTTGACATCCCCACGTCCCCTTTTGGGTTGCTCTAGAGTGCTGCACTAGGGATAGCTGATCGTTCCCAAAGGTCCCATTGGTGAGGTTGGCTTGCTACAGTAGGGCAGATGTTCTCATACACATCACATTTGCCTTTGGGAAGGGAGCTGCAAAATATTTTGTGCATGAAACTCCTCTTGAAGGCGTGCCTCGTGTCCTGAGCACCCCAAGTAATCACCAAGTCAGAGAGTTTTACATCTAAAAAAGGATGAAGAGGTAGGTGCCAATGCTTGCTGAAGGAATGGTTCCATAGAAGGGACCCTAAGCTGACCTCTTCCAACCCAAACCATTCTTTGATTCCACGATGCTATGACAAGGGCTTGCCAGGTGCAAAAAGAAAAGACTGAAGCTGGATACCACAGTTACAATTACAAGAGGGATGGAGGAGGTGAACAGGAGTGAATACACGCTGTCTCATGGGAGTATCAACCATACTGATCATGTGATAACTTTGAAAGAAATGAGAGTGGCTTTTCACCATTAACATAAAAAATGTACCCCAATAATATATGTAAAGATGCTGTCTCTGTCTTGGGAAATCGCTGAGCTGCAGATATCTTGAAACTGGAACAACATACAGAGGAATTTTCACTGTATGTTTGCCTTATTTGAATAGTCTACAGTCCTTACCATTAGCAAGATACTGGGATAAACTGCTTTTTTGGCTCACCCCTGTGAGCCTGCTGTTTGTACAGTCTACAGTGAGTGCACTACCCAGAGTATGTCTCTGACAGCACCACAGGCACTAAGAAGCCTGGAAGGAGCTTTGCACAGCCTGTGAATGGCAGGGAGTTAGGAGGCATAGATTTTTAGGTCAGTGAACTATGGAGATTGTGCTTTGGCCTCTGAAATATGGCCTGGGTATGAACTGTCCTTGAGCATTTCTTGGCCCTTTGCATATTTCTAAGGCATATGGCTGGAGTCTGCTAAGATACTTCTACTTTGCAATAAAATGGCCAGTCTAACAATTTGCAAGTATTCATACATCAACTGTGAACCTCTTCACCTAGAGGATGTTTTCCCATTATTTCCTGCATTGGAAACCTAAAAAATCAAAGCACAGTAAGGCAAACACACGTCCATCACCTTTCTGTGTCAATACGAAGTATTCTCACTGCTTGTTGCCTTCCATGTCTTGTTACTGATCATTAGAACATTACTTATGGTGATACTGGGGTAGACTGGAGGATGAGCTAGTTAATGTGCATGTTATGGTGACAGAGAGAGCTACACACAGCATTAAAACCAAAAGCACTGTGCAAGCCTTGGCTTTCAGATGTCCTGCAATGCAAGCGCTTTCTGCACAAGCAGGGAAAACATGAGATCTATATTAGCACAGCAGGAGAAGAAGCCATCTCCTCATCTTCCATTTTCACAGCCTTTCAAATCGTCCTCTTTTCTCCTTTCATGAGGAAATCTGGCTTTCTGCATCTAAAATAAACATTCATTCTTCTCTTTGCTTTTCTGCTTCTTTCTTTCCTGACACAAAGTTCTTGTTGCTAACGTACTTCACTCCTGAGAAAATTCCTGGGCTTTGGGTTCAGAAAGGGGGTTGTGAGTGGAAATCCCGAACCAAGCAAGGCTCCAGACATGGGGATGCTGGTCTGGGCTAGGATGATATTTCAGGTGTTATGAGTAGGCACGGCAGAAAGGCAGATTTGGATCTAGTCAGAGCTTAGTTCATTTCCGGCTTTATCGATATTTAACCAGCCTTGGATGCTACCCAGGAGGGACTTGGCAGCCAGTTCAGAGCATGGAGCACAGGTGTGATGCGCTCCTGCCAGTTTGCCTTGCTCAGAAGATGGGCAGCTGTGCTCAGTGCTTGACAATGTTTCCAAGCAGCCTTGCAGAGTAGCCCAAGGTAGAGCCTGCATCCTCAGATTAGTCTTAAAATGGCAGACAAAGATAACCACGTGAAAGTCCTGGAGAAAAGAGGTGATCTCTTGGGTAGATCAAGATGAAAGAGCGTTTCCATCCATTGCTGCTCACTGAGATGTTCAGGATGGAGGGAACATCCGCTTACAAAAGACCTGGAGAAAAACAGTACAGGGGATCTTTTAATAGACAGAGTAGGCAGTGTCTTCCAATTCTTCACGACTGTCTCCATCTGCCAAGCAACACTGCTTCTGCCTTATCTGGATTGACCTTCAGCCAAATGGCTTTGATCCACAGCCCTGTCTCAGCCAGACTTTGGAAGAGGAGGGGAATGGCACAGTTGGGCAGGGGTAACTGGAGCACAGAGCTGGGCACTGTCAGCGGGTGAGTCTATGGCACAGGGAGATTCTCCGCCCCTTTCCGAGGAATTCACACATCTTTTGAGGAATATAAATTGAAAGAGCAAGGCTGATGGGATGGGACAAGCTGGAAATGGAGGAGGCTCTGGTCTAGTTTCTGGCAGAATGGAGAGGCTGAGTGGAGGCCCCTTGAGCTCTGAACCAGATGTCTGCATGTGCACTGACACCAAGATATAAATCTCCATGAAACTCGAGTAATCAGTGAAGTGATTTTGGTAGTTAAAAGCCAAAAAGAAGGATTCGAGGTGGATGGAAATTTCTGTAATTTCTGTGCTCTCCATTTACCCTAAATTTCCCTAATTTTTTTTATGACAGAACTTCAACTTCCAATAAAAATGTAAAAATAGCATTATTTTTTGGAAAGAGATTCTTGCACAGGTTTTGAGGGCCAGCAGAGGGAGGAAAGGATCATTCAGCCCATTT
Source organism: Centrocercus urophasianus (assembly GCF_019232065.1). Classification (NCBI taxonomy): domain Eukaryota; kingdom Metazoa; phylum Chordata; class Aves; order Galliformes; family Phasianidae; genus Centrocercus; species Centrocercus urophasianus. The sequence continues at coordinate 49,034,263 of NW_024884586.1, forward strand.
TACGTAGGCCGATTTTTTCAGTCATTCTCATTTTCCTTCAGTAGTGAAGACTATTTTAAAATGGAAAGAGAATCCTTAAAACACTCCAACGTGCTGTAAAACACAATTTTGTGGAAAGCCTCAAACAAAAGTGGACAGCATGCTCAAAAAACAAAGACCTTCTCTAAGAGATTGTCAGAATTTGGCTGCGAATTGCTGCAGGAATTGACATCTTGGCTATCCCTCCTTTCTTCCTTTCCTTACTCAGCAATGCCTATCCTTTAGAGATCTCATCCCTGTTCTTGCAGCACCTCCATGCTCTTCTTCCTCCAACCTGCAGCTCCTGTGACATAGCTATTACCTGACTCTTGCTTTATCACCTCACTCCCGCTCCCAAAGAGCCGCATCTCTCCTAGCAGTAATAACAGCACTCCTGGGCAGAGGGCTGAGATGAGGGCACCTGGCACTGTATTTTGTCCAGGGGTATTTGTGGCAGCTTGATTGGATTTAATTGCCAAAGATCACGTGCAGTGTCATACTGCAGGTGTAATGGCAAAGTATTAGAAGGAAACATAATTCAGATAAATCACAGATTCAGATTTGCTAAGGAGACACCTTCTGCATAGTTGAAATCTCACTGTTTCCATGCTAGTCTATCAAGCAAAGGGGAATTAATGCAGAAGATTGAAGAATGTGTGTGTGTGCAGAGGGGAGCAAAATCATTTAGAAATGCCTTGGAGCAATATCTGAATTGAAGTGTTACTATGCAAGTTCCTTTCCTAAAGACAAAGAAACTACTTACAAATATAAAGTTCCTGTCCTGGGCACATATGGCCCAACTGCAGGGTAATAAAGAAATGGCCCATTAAGGAATTAAATGCTCGTTTAGCATCTACCATGCCTGCTTTATCTGAGGACTTATCGTAATAATTGTTTGGTAGCATACTAAAAAGATGAGTGTGTATCTCACCATAGGCAAAGGAAAGTGATAAGAATGGGTTTTGGTTTTAGACATAACAACACACCCCCAAGAGGCAGCCAGTCAACAGGGGGTGTGAGCCAGTAACGTTTTTAGACCTGTGAGATTTTGGAACTACAAGATTTAAGAGCACATTGGACAGTTTCGTATTTATTTATGTGACATGTTCCACTGGAACAGATTGCCCAGAGATCTGTGGGTGCCCCATCCCAGGAGGTGCCCAAGGCCACGGATGGGACCTTGGGCAGCCTGAGTTGGTGGGAGTTGTCTCTGCCCATGTGTTGGGGCTGGGTGATCTTTAAGGTCCCTTCCAACCTAAGCCATTCTCTGATTCTCTATTCCAGGCATCCAGATTCTTGTATCCTATTACTGGAAAGAACTGCTTGGGTTGAGAAAAGGCCAAATGCAATATTTAGATGCCTCTGAAATTGTGACCCTCGTCTTCTCACTACCCATCAGCCCAAAGTGGCATCTGTTTGGGTAGCTTCCAAGAGAATGGGCAAATTTCAATATATTAGGTGAGATGTGCTGTGAGAGTTCTACTAAACCGTGCACGGAACTTTTCAAAGTCAGGAAGACACTGAGAAAATCCTATTTATGTGTAGATATAGCTTGATACAGCCATGGAAAGCAGATGAGCATATTCTACACGCATAAACGCACCCACTGCACTGTGTGCAAACTTCAAAGGTCTAAAATATTCCCCCAGCAAGTCCCACACACATTTTCGTGTTCTGTGCAAAAGACAAGAGGATCCAATCAGCCATTTCTGCCACGAAGAACCCTTGGAGGCATCTGGCCCAGCTATACACAACATTCCATTCGTTTTATTTCCTCCCCCTTATGACAAAGCCTCATCCCAATGCACTGTTACAGCGGTTTGCTGCACAATCTCTTTGTTCCCCTGCAGGCCAGTCCATCTGCCTCCAAGAATCTAGGCTTGATCACAAATGTATTTTCAACGCATTGGTGAAACATTCACTTAAAGTTATCTTGTTTTCCCTCGGGAAATTTTCAATTAAAGAAACACATAATAATTATTTCCTTTAATTACTCATCGCTGTTTACCTGAAGCTAGGGCACCTTTGCCCTTTTACACATCAGAGAGCCGTCAGATTGATTAATTACTATTTATTCACTTCTTAGTCCCAAAAATTACCTCTGTACTACGGTCATTTTAAGAAATATTAAATAAATGTCAAAGGGAACTTTTTTGCTAGACATTTAAAGCACAGGCTCAGTTCCTGTGCAGTGCTTGGGAGCTTTTTCTAATCCAAACCAGTCAGCTGGGGCAGTTATGGAGAGTTACCAACACCGAAAGGATCTGTTTGATTTCCAAGGCTTTCCCTCACTGTACCACACTTACCAAACACCAACAGGGTGTGTCAGAGAGTCTTGAGCCAGTTGGGTGGTATGGAAGAAGGAACCACAGAATGGTTTGAGTTAGAAGGGACCCTTCAAGGCCATCTGGTCCAACTCCCCTGCAATGAACAGGGACACCCACAGCTCCATCAGTGCTCACAGCCCATCCAGCCTGACTTTTGGGTGTCTACAGGGATATTTACCAACCTCTCTGGGCAGCCTGTGCCAGTGCCTCAACATCCTTATTATGAAAAATGTTGTCCTTATATCCGATCTAAATCTCCACTCTTCTGATAGGGACGAGGTTACTTTTTGATAGAATGAGGTTATTTCTTATAGCTGTACCTCCCACAAGAAACCTCAAGCAATGGGATGGAAAAATTCACTTCTCTGGAACCTCCTAGGGAGGTCTCATTCAGTTCCCAACCTCTACAGCTGTATCCAAGGCTCTGCTGACCTAGAAAATCACAGTTATAGTTAGTGCAAGCAACAGTCACCTGCTGCCCAGCCCAAACATCTGTGGAGTTCTGCTCTTTCTGTCCTTCACATCCCCCCAGAGCTCCCCACAGCTCCCGAAACCTGCTGCTTTTGCCTTAGCCTTAGGGAGCAGCATGCAATCGGCTGGGATGGAAACAAGAAAGGGATGGATGAGTCCTCTTAAGCCAGTATCAATATGTCTGATAAACTACATTATTATTAATGAAACCATCAATATCAAGCTGCAGGTCCCACTCCCAGCTCATCTCCCAGGCTCTTCAAGCCTTGCCAGATCTTACCTGCCTCTTTCCAAGTTCCCGCCCAGCCCTGTGATGCTGCACTTGTAAAATGGAATATTGATGCTGTAAGGAGGAGGGCAAATAGAATCAATCTGCCTTACATTTCTGAGCAGCCTCCAGCATGGTGAAGCAGGGAAGGGGTTCTGTGGCTTTTACCTCCCACAGAATCCTCCCAGGCAGGAAGGAATCCAGGTTGGGTTGATTGTTCTTTAAATCTCGGTTCCATGTGGTGCTGCCATGTAGAGAGCTTTCTTTTACCAAAGGAAATATATAATATTTTAAATTTCCTACACATCAATTCACAGTACACATCAGCCCTTCTATTGTATCCTAAAGCACTCCATGCTTGCTTCCTTGGAAATGCAGTGAGTGTGTGCATTTTCACCAAGTTACGTGACTGTGTTTTCTCCACAACACCACCTCAGCCTTCATTAAAACAAGGTTCCTAAAACCATTTTCTCAGCCTGGATATCAGGAAAAGTTTCTTCAGCAAGAGGGTAGTCAGGCACTGGAACAGCCCCCAAGCTGCTGGACTTCAAGGAGCATTTGGACACCACTCTCAGACATACAATCTGATTTTTGGGTGGAGCCAGGAGTTGGACTCACTGATCCTTATGGGTCCTTTCCAACTTGGGGTATTCTACAATTCCATGGTCCTTCCAGTGGAAGGTGTTCACATGTATGTGCAAATCTCCACATGAATGTAAAGTACTGGCAGAGCACGGAACGGATCAGCATCACCTTCGACAGCCAGCAATCAGGATACAGGCACACCAAAACGTGCCATCAAAAGATTTAAGAGATTTTACAAATAAAGCTTCAATAAACATGACTGAGCTGCTCACATGCGTGAAGCTAGTCATGTATGTACACATCTGAAGAATCAAGGCTTATAGAACCAGGACACAGGGGGAGTTAGAAGATAATTATCCAAAGAGACCTACAGTGAATATCTGTGGGCCAAACAGCACCATATGTATGGTATATTGATTTGGTAGTAAAGGGATTATTTGAGTGATAGTGTCTATTCTGTATATTATTCAAATATAACAGATGGGAAATTGGCATGCCCTGTAAAATACAAAATTCAATATTCACCCAAGTGGGCTGATAAATTATCATAAACCATTTATGAATATCCCTCAACCATGAAGCCTAATAATAAAACAAAATTTAAAAGATGGAACTCTCAGTCTAGCTCTACCAATCAGCAGAGACAGGCATACTCTGGAATAAGGATTCTGTTCTGTTATCTGAGCTGATCCTAGGCTGTGCTTTCTTCTGCAGCTTGGTCCCACCAAACCCAATAGAAGGTACATTACCACCAGTGATAAAAGAGGGAGACCATCCTGAAAGGGAATACTGATCACGAGAGAGGTTGGCATGAACTGGTAGATTTAAAATAAATGAATCTGAAGATATAGCTTCATCATTAGCCTTCTTTCCAAGCAGACTGCTATTTACATTGGCCGTGATGTGGACAACGGCAGTCCCTGATGTGTTTGGACATCAGGGCTACTTTGGGTAACAGAAGGGAAAGCCAAATAGCAAACAAACTCTCAGTCCACAGCAACCCACTGGGATGAAGTGCCTCTCTGTACATCCCTCCAGACAAGGGGATGCCCACGCACATAGAAACCAACTGCAGTCTAACATGAACCCCACAAGCACGGATCACAAGGAAAAAAAGTAAGAATTTATAACAACTGAAGTATCCAAAAGCCCAAAGGAGGTTGGTGTCTGACCAAAGGAAACTTTTAGCCTCGTTAGGAAGTAGGACAAATTCATTGTCTCTAGCCAGATGGTGGCATTCAGCATAGCCAAGTGAGTAGGAAGGAATTTCTCTCTTACAGAGAAGAGCTCGTACCAAATCTTAAGTGGACAGCCAATACAGTGCATGAAAATTAGGAAGGGATGAATATCCTGTCTTCCTTCTGTTAGTTTAGGTGCCTGATAGACTCTTGTCTAGACTGAGTTGCTGCACATTCTTGATAAACCTGTTGTAAGCTGTTAAGAGTATTGATAGGAAGTTAGGCAGCATGGTGCCATCTGGACCAGGTCTAGCCAGTTTCCATGGCCATGCCTCGTGATGGACATGCTGTCATTTTCAGTTATTAACCAGACAAGAAAAAATAACTCCACCTCACACTCCTATCAGCGAATCATTCTAGAAATAATAACAGAGCTGCAGTGAACAGACAAAGATTTCTGAAGATCTCAACCTCAAGAAGAGAAGCCCTTTGGAATTTCTCTACGTTTATTCTGCAGCATAAGTCTCAGAGGAAGTCTACTTTTTGTGATACATGGTTGTATCCAAAAAAGGTATCTAGACAAAAGAACATCTATTGTGAGTATCTCTGACGAGAAAAAAATAGGGCTTGCTTTCTGCCACAGAAACGATTTTCAGAATAAGGTGGAAATAATTCAAAAGGAATTTATAGTTAGGGGATTAATCCTCAAAGGAGGCAGAAAAATAAATTACCTGATTTTTAATATCTCTTAGCATCCAGCAGCTTCATTCTGATTTCTCCTTGAAAGGAAGACCACCTGTTAGAGCACCAAGATACGGATTTATCTAACAGTCTTTGGGAAAACACACTCATTTTTGCTCTTCAGAGATCAACTCAGTATTGTACATCTCTGCATTTAACTGCTCTATCCGTAAACTGACACAGCTGGAAAAAGTCCCACACATAATGAATATATGATTCCTCTGCAAAACTCACTGTATCCCTAGGGTATAAACCCTCGTGTTATTAAATTTCAAGTATTTAGAGGATGACTGCAGATGAGACTAGGAGGCTGGAATTGTTTCCCTGTCTCTATCATGGACCTGCTAGCCAGAACACTTCATCTCAAGCTTTCTATTTAACTGCCTACACTTTGTCTTTCTGATGGAGACCACATAGTCCTCGAGGATCTTTCATTAACAGAATCTGACACCTCTATTCCCCAGGCTTCAGTGAGGCCACGACTCACTGTAATTGTACAGCTCATTATCAGTATGTGTGCTGGCTTCTTCAAGGAACATTCAGGAAAGGAAGGGGAAGGTGCATGTGTCCTTCCAATGTTGTGCACAAAGGCTGTTATGAAAGCAGAGGAAACAGCTGAAGACATCCAAAGTCACCTTTGGAACTCAGCCCTGGTGATAATGGTGCTGAGTAGAGCTGTGATACAAAATATTTCACTTGAACTTAAATACTTTACAGATGTGAAGCAGACCTCACAGCAGCTTCTCAAGTAGACTTCACAGCAATTGCTCAGGTTGATGGGCCCTAACATCTCTCTCCTTTTTTTGTTTCCTTAATTGTGCATCTTTGTCTAGCACACAAAATCACCAGATTATCAACACGGAGCACCTCAAGAGACCCTCCTAAATCCATAGTAAATGAGTGTCCTGACTTTCAAGATCTTGCAGCTGTCCCTGTTGATCCTGCTTAGTCTAAGGCAAAGAACTCCATGAAACTCCTCTGCTCTGTTTCATGCCTTGACTTGAGCTTTGAGACCACTGGGATATGGGCTAAAGAAACGTCTGTTTTAGAATCACAGAATGGCCTGGGTTGCACAGGAGCTCAGTGCTCATCCAGCTCCAACTCCCTGCTGTGTGCAGGTCGCCCACCAGCAGCCCAGGCTGCCCAGAGCCACATCCAGCCTGGCCTTGAATGCCTGCAGAGATGGGGCATCCACAGCCTCCTTGGGCAACTTTTGCCAGTGCCTCACCACCCTCTGGCTGAAAAGCTTCCTCCTAATATCCAACCTAAACCTCCCCTGTCTCAGTTTAAAACTAACCCCCCTTGTCCTATCACCATCCACCCTCACAAACATCTGCACCCCGTCCTGTACTTTGGGTTCCCCTCATGTTTTCTTGGCAGTGGATGTGATGTGCTGACAGTGGCAGCTGTTTGCACACTACTGATCTCAATCTATGTCCATGAGAATGGGAACCCAACCCATCCTCAATCTTTTTTGATTCAAATCCAAACTCTGACCACTGGATAGCCCTCACAACGCCATGCCATCTTTCTTCCTTCGCAAATAAAGGTTTTAAGCTCTGCTGCTCCACAATGTTAGCTGCCATGTAAACTCAGTCTTTTTCATCTTCCCAAGAACAATTTCTATCTGTTCACTTTGCATGATAGAAGGTCTGGTCACACAAATGCAGGTTTGTCTTACTTCCCTGTTACTTTGCCATTTGCTTTATGACCAACACAGGCGATGCTGCTTTTATAGCTGTACAGATTTTTGCACCCCAAAGTAGCAGTGCACTGATGTGTCGTTGCTGTAATTAAGAAATACAAAAATGATTTGTTAGTGAAGAGAAAAAAAAAAAGACAGAAAGAAAGAGAAGCCCCCTGCAACATAATTGGTCACTGCTATGAATCTGCACTCAGGGGACAGATAACACGACCAGAGGTAATAGCTTACACACGTATTCTTGAGCTGTGCAATAGATGGAAAAGTGTCCCAGATGGATTGGGCAGGGGCTTAGTTCCGGGATTATGATGAGACAGTGGGTAATTATTGAGTGGCATTGCCTCAGCGCTGATTATATCTGCAAGCTTGTTCCTTTCCTTCAGAGGAAAGCATTGATAAAGATAAACCATGCTGCTCTATGTCCTTCATGTAGCACAAAAACAACACATTTCAATCTAACAGGATCAGGTCTCCACTTTGATCACAATCTGTTACCTAGATGTCTTTGCAAATTAATCAGCCCTGCTTGTTTAGCTCCAGTCAGTTTGTACTGCTAAATTAATAAATGTACTAGGAGCAACAGAATACATAATTAAATTCTACAGTTTAATCTCCACATAATAATTTTGACCTTAGTCTGGGGCCTCTGTTATAGCCAGCAACACATTGAATAGACACAGACCTTGCATTGCAGCTTACACTAACAATCTACCTTGAACGATTACTCAGGGGCACCATAATCAAGAGCTACTAAAATCAGAGAAAGCAGGAAGCACAATTAAGAAAATAAAATTGTAATCAAGGCTTCTGGCCACATAAAATAAAAGGGAGCTAATGCAGCATAGGCGTACATCTATCTCAGAAAAATATAGGAAGATACTCTGCCTTGGCTCAGTTAACCAGGAAAAGTCAGTTTGTATTTCCAGCATCAAACGCAACTGAAAGCAGCTCGAATTCCTAAGATTCCCAGAAGAGCAGAGGACGGGTAATTTTCTTCAAGGAAAAGTTTTGGAAAGAATGGGCTGTGCCATGAATCTTAGAATCGTAGAGTCATAGAATGGCTTGGGTTGGAAGGGACTCCAAGGATCACCAAGTTTCAGCTTCTCTGCCACACTAAAGGTTGCCAAAGGCTAGATCAAGCACTCAACTGGGTTGCTCAGGGTTGCATCCAACCTGGCCTTGAACACCTCCAGGAATGGGACATCCACAGCCTCTGCAGGGGAATCCTCTGAAGAGGATTTTTGGGCCAGCCTTGAAAAAGATTAAAGATGTCTGATGTTAGAGTGAAGGGAAAAGAGAAGTTATTGCTGAACACGCTCCTCACAGACGGCTCCACGTGGAAGGTGTGGGAGGTAGGCATGGAGCTTTTACCTTCAGCTTACCTACAAAGAATGGATTCTAAGGGACTTCCAGAAGAACCCCATGAAAGGGGGGAACAGAAATCCCACTTTGATGTGTAAATGCTGTTTAGGTCTCTGCTTTATGTTGTCATGCTCTTCTGTCAATGTTGTTTACTTGTAACCGCGTTGGTTCAACTCCAGGCTCTTCAGGGCAGAAATAGGATTTTCTGCTTTTGCCAAGTCTCTGCCATACAGCTCCATGGACTACAGCTGAGGACTTTCAGCAATGTTTTAGTAAAATTATATTTTATAAATACATACATACATACATATATATATACATATATATAATATATAATATATAGGAAACTGTTCAAACCCTTTCCTCATGTTTTCTTCCAGGACACAGAAAACATCTTGATGTTCACCAGGCAAAAACAGACTTTTGAAGGTTACGGATGTTTTCAGTAGTTAGCATGAAACTCTTCCCAGGACATTTGGTTAGAGCTAAGAGCTTGCTATGGGCAGAGCATCTGAAGCTGTTTCTACACAGGGATGTACAGTGGGAATGTATCTAATGGACATCACAGGCAAACTAGATTTTCCTGCATCCACACAAAAACCTAGCTGATTATTTCTGAAAAGATTAATTATCATGAGCCCTTTCTTTCCACTTGCATCTGAGGCTTCTTGGCTAAGTAATGAAATGAGTCACAGACAATGTCTCGATGTGTTGATGGAATCAGGTCAGTGCTTTGTTGGCTTTTTGTATTGAGCAGTAAGGCTGTAGCACACAGCATAATTGCTAGTAGATATGCAGACAGCAAGGCACATTGGATTAATCCCCGAGATGGAGCTCCCAGTATCCACTATTAACAGAACGTTTGCCTGCCTTAAGGAGAAAGAAGTGTCTCCAGGACAAACAGGAGTTGCTGGCTGCCATACATTCAACATACCCTGTTGGGCTCTAACATAAAGGCAATGGTGAAGAATGAGACAATGCTGAAGATTGATTCAAAATCAGCTAATTAATCTTCGTAGCACTGAGTGACATAGTTTAGTGAGCACGGTGGTACGATTTATTTGATGGTTGGACTTGGTCATCTTAGTGACCTTGAAGTCCCTTCCAGCCCAAGCCATGCTATGATTCTATTTTGGGGCCAGCAGACTGACAACACAAATGATGTAAAGCTAAAGCAGATTATCACTAGAAATTGTTCAGAGACCTGTTGCAAATGATAAACCAAAATACTTGCTTTAGAAGTCAACACATCTGAAGAAACTAAAGCAGATCAACAATGAAATTATCTGTCACTAGCTACGTGTATGTTTCCTTTAGAATCATAGACTCTCAGAATGATTCAAAGGACATCCAGTTCCAACCTCCCTCCCACAGGCAGGGTTGCCAGCCACTAAATCAGGCATCCGATCAGGCTGCTCATGGTGGCCCCATCCAGCCTGGTCTTGAACAACTCCAATACTTATGTTTAAACCCAGTTAGCTGACTTAATTCTCTGTGATTGCAGATAGTATCAGAAGCTTAAACAACAGGTTGGCAGCCAGTGTTCAGTGGGCCACATGACTGGTAACACGTACTGACTGAGCTGGGACTCTTTGTCCCAGACGTAGACTGCAGTAGCTGACACTAGAGTTCTCTGCAGAACAGAATGTAAGCAACAATATTTGTCACATACCTGTAAAAAAATGCAATGTGATCAGTTCAAGTGCAAGGAGTGCTTAGAGAATTCAAAACTATTTAACCTTAGTGGTCAAACTCTCAAACAATATGGAATAATGGCATGCGAAGGTGTTGAATTACAGCCATCAGTGCATCTTCCCCTTTGACTTGCAATAGGATGAGAGGGCATGGCCTAAAGTTGCATCAGAGGAGGTTCGGGTTGGATGTTAGGAGAAACTCCTCAGAAAGAGCAGTGATGCAGTGGCACAGCTGCCCAGGTAGGTGGTGGGGTCACCATCCCTGAAGGTGTTCCAGAACCATGGAGATGTGGCACTGAGGGATGTGGGCAGAGGGCACGGTGGCGTGGGCTGGAGTTGGGCGTGGGGATCTTGGAGGTCTTTTCCAATCTGAATGATTCTATGATTCTATGAAATTCCCTTTCCTCCTCTTTGCTGACAAGGTGTAAAGCCCCTATGCATTCACTATAAAAACCCTGTATCCAAAGATCATGAATTACATGCATATATATTTTTTTCCACAGCTTTCAATGCAAGCTCATTTGCCACTTACCTCACAGCACTTCTCCAGTACTCATCAGAGTTTAGACACAACTTGCTCCTTCGGCCCTGCAGAACTAGAGAAGTGTTTTTGATGTACAGATACTACCAGGAAGAATGGAGCACCTTACTCTATCTAAGATTCATGTCTTTTGGCAGATGCTTGTATCATCATCAAATATTATATATCATGTATCAATATATCATATATCAATATACTGTAATATAACATCATATATACACTGTAATATACTGTAATAACGTCACTTTTCCTGCGTGCTCCATGTAGAGCAATACAAATGTGATCCTGTGAACTGTGTTTCTATGCAATATCTGTTTTGTTTATAAAAACGACATTAAACACGATAGAAGAGCAACCAGACGTTCTTTGCTTTAAACAGCTATAAAAATGACACATAACTAATCTACAATTTATTGTATTAGTGACTCATAAGCTGTTATTAATGAGTAACTCGACAATTTAAATCTTCACGTTTACTAAAAAGGGAGAAGAAATGTAAAAACAGCATGAGGAAGAAAATGTATGTTCTATAAAAAACAATAAATGGACACTTCTTGCACTGAAACGACAACACAGGCAATCAGCCCTGTTCACCATTTATATCAATTATAAATGTAAAGATCAACTGGAATATGGAAATCTCTGGTGGCCAGGGGTATTAAAAATATTATGCAGAATTGTCATGCACTGCTCTTAAAAATAAACTCCAAACCTGTGCGTAATGTTGGAGTAGATAAGCATTTGCAGTCAGGTTGTTGATCCAAAGAGAGTAATTAAAGAAGGTGAGGTCTAAACTTGTCAAAGTCATTTTGCCCTACTTTCCTATTTATAGGTTTCAAAATGGAAAAAGCCTTCAAAAGGATTTGCATCCTAGCTTCCCTCTGTAAAATCCTTCTGCAAGAGATTTGAGAATTAGCTGCTGTGCCTGCAGTATATTAAAATCTTTGACAGCCATCCACTTGGGGAATCCCTGGGAAAAAGGAAAAAAAAAAAAAAAAAGAAAAAGAAAAAGAAAGAGAAAGAAAAAGGAACAACACAAAAATAACCACCTCACTTTGCTTCAAAAGGTTCCCAGTATCACTTGAAAGCGCAGAATAAATCGCCGCTCTTCAGAATCGTCCCTAAGGCTGCGGGGTCCTTTGGTGGGAAGAGATGTGTGCCAACACGTGGCCCTCCTGCCCACTGCCCACCTGCTGCAGGCTGTGAGGAAGGGGTTTCCCCACTCTCCAAGCACAGATAGAGCAGAGAGGAGAGGCTCTTCTCTCTCACTGTGGTTTGGTCCGATAACGTCTAGCTATCTTTTCACTCTCATGTTGGGAAATTATCTTGCCACACTGATTTTTAACTTTCTTTAAATGCTGTGGGAATCGTAGAGCCACAGAATCACCAAGGTTGGAAAAGACCTCCAAGATCATCCAGTCCAACTGTCCATCTATCACCAATAGTTCTCACTACTGACAGAAATGCCTTACATAAAAAAGAAAGTTTTTAACCCCCAAAGCTGGAAAACTCTACAATGGATATTTTTAGCAGAGATTCATCTTGAAAAACAACTAAAACTGTGACTTTGATGGAAAACAATAGAAAAGGAAGAGACAACGTTACTGCAAATTACTCAACAGCTACATACTCAGCTACCAACCAAACTTTGACATGGACATTTTATACACTTACCGCAAAGACAAGCAATTTTCTTAGAGCAGTTCTCCAATAGACCAGATCTGTGCTTCTTAAAATTGACAGCTGAGCTTTGTTTTGTCCTGTGATAGTGCAGCCAAGCATTTCCTTGGGCTTATAGTATAAACATATGCCCCACAGGAGAACCATAGAATCATTAAGGTTGGAAACAACCATTAAGGTCATCTTGTCCAATCCCAACCCACCACCTCCATGCCCTCTAACCATGTCCAATGTTCATGGAGAAACACTCAGCAGACAGACAGGTACGTGCTGTCAGGGACACAACATTATCTGACAATATGACTCTTCACTTCCACTTATCTGAACTTCTCTGGGCTAAGCCATGAAAAGGCACGGCGCTATCTAACACCAGTATCATAGCTGTAAGCTGATAAGACAAAAAAAAGATAGATAGTGATGGAAATATTTTGGGAAAGTAAAAGAAAATATAAATAGCTGAACTCATTTCCTAGACTGTTGTGATTATTTGGAAAAGCAAGTGAGTGAATGGTTTTATTTCTCACTTCCTAGCTCTAATTTTCAACTCATCTTCAAGAAGTTTATTTGTCATCACAAGGATTAAAGGTGAGCTGATACGGGCATGCATCATAAAAGAAATTGCTTCTGCTTCCTTGGTATTTGATGGTCCCAAGAGATGAGTAATGGGAGAGGAAATGTGTTTTCTATGCCCGCACAGAACTTGCTGAAGGAACCAAAGTGAGAAGTGTCATTTAGATAATGGAAAACAGTGTCCAGAGACGATCAGAGCTTGCTCAAGAGCAAGAAGATAGCATGTCTCCTTTCTTCCATGCTTTTTCTGACTGCATGGAGCAGATTTTAGCTGTATAACATCACACAAGTCCACCCACAGCCAACAGTTTCCAACAGCTGAATATATCATAGAATCACATAATGGCCTGGGTTGAAAGGGACCACATGATCATCTGTTTTCAACCCCCTGCTGTATGCAGGGTCACCAACCAGCAGCCCAGGCTGCCCAGAGCCACATCCAGCCTGGCCTCGACTGCCTCCAGGGATGGGGCATCCACAGCCTCCTTGGGCAACCTGTGCCAGTGCCTCACCACCCTCTGGGTGAAGCTTTGTCCAGAAGCTTTGTGCCATTTTGAACACATTTTAATTCTCCTTTTTTTTTTTCCCACTGTTGCTACATCCTAAGAGAGCATTCATCCCACAAAGCCTTATCTACAAAGGCCTGTTTAGAAGACACAACTCTGCAGCTCCTTAATATCCTGGGAGGAAAGTCTGATTTATTTGCTTGTCTTAGTAATATTTTATTCCTTAATTCATCGACTAAATTATCAGGGAAAGAAAAGCAATGTTTAGAAAAGAAAAACCCACTCCTTACTACATATGGTGTCTCTAATAGAGATATCCCCATACCCACTCACTCTTCAGTTTAAAGGAGCCTTCATCCTTATTTGCTGCTGGTTGCACTAGATGATCTTAGTGCTCTTTCCCAAACTTAATGATTCTGTGAGTCTATGATTCTGCATCGCTCCCATCAGCTCCTGCATCTGCTTTGCACAGATGCAGACACTGGCTTTGCAAACATGGCACATCCCTGAGTGCTGGCCGTTGGACACAGCCTTTTTTACCCCAAACATCACAAGTATCCTGACTCGGGAGCCAAAGGCTCTGAAAGACGACATAGTGACATACTGGTGTTAATTGTTCTGACAAGGACCCTCTGAGCAGTGTCATTGGAGGTGACAGTCCCTGCCAGTCTCCAGCTTAGCAGCAAGGTCACTGAGGAAAGGCAGTTTCCACTAATGCTGTCGGGCAGTGGCTGTGCACAGCTCAAATAGAGCCAAAACCTTCTGTTAATGGGCTATTCCAGAGTGACCACAATCCATGGGTAGCTCCAGAGTGACCACCATCCCTGGGGACAAGACATAGCAATAAAAAGGATGGATAGAGCAATGCACTTAGAGGTGTCTATGTTATTCCTCTTCAGATGAAATCAAATGAACAAACAGACAAAACAAATGAAATGAAAAGAAATAAACAAAAACACGGAGGAATGAGAAAGGGTTTCATTTTCAAAGTACCTCTACTAATGAACTAGCAAATCTGTGAAGCAAGAAGACCCTGGTCAAAGCAAGTAGGCTTGGATGGAGCCCTCCCTCCATTTTTAAGGCTTCTTTTCTTGCCCAAAAGCACAATTCACCATCCCTGACTTCAGAAGTGAATAGCTGGGGAATGTCTCAGGCACCTGAACACAGCTTACACATGGCAGAGTTTTACTTCTCAAGGCACTCAGGAATGTGGCTCGCTGCTCCCATTGCAGCAGCTGCATGGGAACCAATGTCAGAGACATTCACTTGGAAAGAGGATACTCTGCAAAGCAAATAAAAGCCATCAGCAAGGAGATGCAGCACTGTGCTCCCTGTAAGTTCAGCACAACACTGACCTCCTTCCCTGGAGGTACCACTCGCCCAACAGGTGATGTTTGACTCGCTGGTCAGGAGGTGACAATGTGCTAGGAATAGGAAATTCATATCATTTGTATTCCTTTTCCTCTGCTATTCTAAGGGTTGAAAGGGCCACCATTTTAAATTTAATTTACAGGGTATACTGTCTATCTGTTGGAAACACGAGGAAGCAGACCTTGTCCTAGTATTTATCAGACACATGCCGCCCATCTGCTTGAGCTGGGTCGAGGAGGATTTGCTGTTAATCCTTCAGACCCATCTGCAGGGGGTTCAAAATGCTGACCAGAAAGCTAGACAAGATGAGGTTTATTTAATTAAAAAAACTGCTCCGGAGGTTACTGGAAATCACTCTGAAGAAGAAATAGCTTTTGATCATGTCACTTCTAGGGGAGGCGGGAGGGGAAGGGGAGGCGGGCAGTGTTTTGCATCAAAATAAGATTGCGACTATGGGTAAATAAGTAAAATGATAGATCTGAGCTGAATAACCCCGTGAGGGGACATTGCTATCTACCTGTTACAACACATGGAGGGAAAACAAAGCCCCTGCTTCAGCTTGGGTGTTTCACCAGCACATTGCAGGGCTTGGCCTCTAATCTGGGCCAAGTATGAAAGGCAGAAATTGGGTTACTCGTGCATGCACACACACAGCACACGCATTAATCTGCAGGTTTGTTTGCATGGAGAGACAACCTAGAAAACAACTTCAGAACTGCAGCAGGTCAGCACTGCAAAACCTGGCATTTACATCTGCCTGCTCTGTGGAAGGAACACCAGCTTTTGTAGAATTGTAGAATTTGAGGGGAAGACAGCTAACCTGAGCTTTATTGCTTTAACATTTAATTTCAGCTTTTCATAATCAGGGCTACCACCACGCAGATCCATTTATGTGGAAGTGAGGAACTCCAAAATCCCAGCTACGTTTCTTGCTGTGTTGAAAATGGGCATCTGTAATGATATTTCTTCTAATGAAATATTGTGTATGTGATGGCTTTAATGCAGTGCTGTCTTTTGGGAGAAGTGGTTTTCCATGGGAACAACCCTTATACTCCTGATTGTTTTCCAGTGGCACAACAACTTTTGATGCAACTCATACGGACGATTTGTCCCAACCTCTCCCAGGGCTCTTCACCTCTTCACCTCTTCACCTAACCTAGAGGGGTCCACAATCATTTTCTTTTTTTCTTTGCTATTTCTTTTAAGCATAAACATCCACAGGCAGTAAACAATGACATTTCTGACCATAAGCTGGGAGACACAAGGTTTAGCATTGTGGTCCAATACTTGGCGCACTGGTGACAGAGAGCTCCATCTACAGACCAGGGGCACCCATCCTGCAGAAGGATGGATCTTAGAAACCACTTCCAGGAACAATCTTATTCCCTTGCAGAGTGGCAAGCGAAGATCCACGCTGCTTGGGGTCAGATAGCAAAGCCTTCTGCTTTGTGGCTGAAGATAACCTCCCAGCAATGTAATTTTATCTACTGCAAATTATTCCTTAGCTTCCCTTTGCAGGATTTGCTTCACCTGATTCTGGAGCTGCCTGCTATCAGATAGAGAGTTAGAGGGATGTTTTGATTTATGAGAGAAGTTCTTGTGGAAAGTGCTTGGGTGAAGAAAGAAAATCTCATCCAGAGATTACGAAGAGGGAAATTCACTGTGTTTCTTTTATGATGACCGGGTTAACCAGCTATGCATTGATTGTAGAGATAGAAGGCCTGTAAAGTTGGGCAGGGCCACTAGACATGTTCTCTTCTCTGGACATACAGCTTCAAATTATCTATGGGTCTTTTGTTCCCCTTCCCCAGAGCCTCCCAATCCACACATTTTTACTCAGCAGTTCCTCCAGTTATTCTCAGTCATGCAAAGGTGGCATTAACCCTTCCCAACCACCCACACCATAAGTTCGTAGCCAGGGCTGTGTGAGCAGATCTGAGCCCAGCCCCATGCTTGCTGTGCCAAAAGAAGACAGCACTGCTGCATGAATTCAGCCAGTTCCGCTGGCTGTTACTTCAACTTGAAAGGTGCAGATGTGGCATTCAGGGCCATGGTTTAGTGGGCAATATAGGCAACAGGTGGATGGTTGGACTGGATGATCTTTCCAACTTAAATTGTTCTGTGATTCTATGATTCACTGGCAAAAAGGAATACACATCCTAACTAGCTTCGGATTTAAGGTCCTACTGTGCTTATAGTTGTCAGATGCTGGATTGAGAGTCAAAGCCACTGATGCTGAAAGCACATTCTTTCTGCCTTCTCCATGGCTGGGAGTGTGTACAAGCACCTCAAGTCACAGCAGTGTCCATCAGGACCCCTTTGAGAGGTTTCAAACCTCTGTGAAGCCCAAACATCACAAGGCAAAACATGGCTGAAAGGGAATTCTTAATGAAAGTATTTAAAAGATGGCAAAGCTCACTTTCTCAGCACAGATACTCAAATTGTGCACGGGTCCCCTATTTACACATGCAGAGTGGAATTTGCACATGCAATTAAGTTGATTGACATTTTCTTACTGTGTGGAGACCTTCATTGGCAAACATTTGTGCAAGAAATCAAGTGAGTGATATTTTTAAATGCCCACCCTGGCATGCAGGAGGAAATGGTAAGGAAACAGCAAGGACACAACTTCTTAGATGAATTCATCTGAGCACTTGTCAACAAATGTAATGAACGGAAATCAGAGGAGCAAATGACAAAAGCCATTGGTTCTGGGAAAAGAGCCTAAGAGGTGGTGTTAAAAGTGGCTCAGGAACAAGCACAGATCAACTGGTATGTCACTTTTGTCATAATTAGTTGGCAAAGAAAACAGCAAAGTCAAAGTCACAGTGGTGCACCGCAGCCCTCCTGTTAGCAGAGCAAGGCTATCGATCCCATCACTCATTTATTTAGGAGGCAGAATTTTAAACAGGAACGAGAACAGAGTCACCGTCAAACCAGTTGTCAGCTGGATGTCACCCTAGGCAATTAGCATGCTCCTAATGTGCTACAAATTTTAAGCCCAAATTCTGTCCTCAGATGCTCGCGTTCAGCTCACACTGACTTTGCAGAGCACGTGGTTCAGAGAGCAGAAACTACAGAAGATCTGCAGGTAGATATTGCAGAGGCTTTAGACAAAGAGCCTGGGCTGGGAGGAAAGGAGCAGGAGAGCTCTACTACGATGCTGCTAACAGAGCAGGAGGCGTGAAAAACCCTCCCTGTCAGACTGAGCAGGCAAGGATGCAAATGTGCTCAAAGTAGCACTGGAAATGGGATGTAAATGCACTGTAAGTGCCACAGGTAGTTAGCTATTAATAAATCTGGGGTTGATGCTTCACAGGTGTAAGTCGTTCAAATTCTGCTGATTTCTTTTGTTTGTACCAGCTGTAGATCTGTTTGTGTGTTGTTAAAAACAATATATCTCTTACCTGGGCCACATTTGGTTCTCTGTTGCTGTGACTGGATTAGCTCCACTGAAATTAATGGGAGAAGTATGAGAGATGTGGGCAATGTGGGAAATGAGAACAGAACACGGCTGATACATTTGTTAAACTAGAAAAGAAACGCTTTCATATAGACATACGAGCAAATCTGTTGCACGTTGGACGGATTGGACATTTTCCCTTAGAAAAAAGGGAAAATAAACTCCTTTCCCTTCAGAAAATGACATTTAGTACAGAACAAGATTTCCCAAAAGGGAAAAAATGTTTCCTAGAAACGTTCCAATCTGAGATGTTCCAACCAGAAAACCAATAATTCTTCTTTTGTTCTACATCTGCCTGAGTCAGGAGACTTGTGATTCCTCCAAGCAACTCAGCTACTGGAAGAAATAAGGGTATGTTATGGTAGAATCAGTTTAGCTCATGTTAGGCTTTCCTGGGATCGCAGGACACACGTAGCTACAGCTCCCATCCAGGCAGAAGCAAATGATGATGACCTGATTCAAGCAAAACTCTTTCGTTTTAGCTCAAAATGTCAACATGAAATGCTCTGACATTTGCAAACAAATTCTTTTTAGGAACTATGTGTTCCAATTTGAGATGAAAACAAATACGAAAATACCAGAATTTCCCATGGGATAGAAATCCGGTTTTCATCGAGAGATCTCTATTGAGAGGTCACTTCTTTATTACAAAGCTACTGCTTTCTACGGCGATGCCTGAATTAAAATAAAAGATGGTCAGGGACCCAATTCTCATCTCACAATTGGATGGCCAACTGTCTTCCATCAGCCAGCTCCTCTGCCACTGTCTTGGGCACAGAAAGTTGAAGAATCCAGAACAGAGCCTGACAGTGACAACCACAGTACCGAAGGACAGAACTTTCAGAAGTCTCGTCTATACATCTGCACAAAGAAGGGGTAATTTCAAGCTTTAGATCAGGTACCTCAACATCTTATCCGGTCCAAGGCTGTACATCAGCAAGGATGGAATTTCCACAGCCTTCCCAAGCCCATTTTCCGGTGTGAACTGGAAAAGTTCCTCATGTGAACAATCTTTTCCTAATACCTAACTGGAATTCTTCCTGATGTAGTTTATGACTGTTGCCTTTTGTCCATTAATGCCAAGAATAATCTGTCTCCATCTTCTGACCATGACCCACCCTCAGCTTTCCCTTGCTCTGGCTGAACAAACCCGGCACCTTTAGCCTCTCTGTGCTGCAGGTTTCTGATCACCTTGGTGGCCTCTGCTGGACTCACTCCAGTTACTCAGTGTTCCTCTTGTAGTGGAGAGCCTGAAGGCATACATACAACTGCATATTTAATTGGTGAGTGGCATGGACAACAAGAAGGCTGATGTTTCAACCTGATCCTTGCACTTACCTTACTTAGCAATGGGATTTTCTAACTATTACTAGAGTGACAACACTCCTGGATTCTGTAAGTCATCTCAATTCTCTAGGCACTAAAACAGAGACAGGCTGGTTTACACCAGGTCTGGACAAGGCTGGCTGTCTTCTCAGCACCTCTGTTACCATTGCCATTTGAACAAATGAAACCATGATTGCAAATCACTCACCTGCTTATTTCATGTAGCAAAATAGCCAATGACACAACCAATGTTCCTGGGGAGAAAAAATCAGTTCATGGAAGTCATAAATGGGTGATAGCACCTGGAGCTGTAGGTTGTATTTGTATATATGTATAGGGGGCAAATACCAGTGTATGTGCAGAGAAAAGTAGGAGAAGTGAACATTCAGGAAAGGCAGCATGTAATTCTCTGCACCAAAGCAGAATCATGCACAAGCCACCAGAAAATGCCGTATGCATCCATGAATAACCACCACGACATGCCACTGCCTTCTCTTTAGAACTCAGTCACAAGTCTGGGCACTGTTTCTCCCCACCACATAAACTTTCCCTTACAAAAGGTACCCCTACGTTGGGATACCTTTGGCCGCCATTAACATTGGGTTTCCATGGGATACTCCACCTTTTTGCCAGAGGATGAGCTCCCCCAGTGCCTTTGTGAGTCCTCTGCTTTCTGTGCCTTGTTACTAGTGTTACCTCTGGCCAACTCCCCAGGCCTTCGACACCTGTGGAAAGGCTTTGAGGGAGACCCTAAAACCACCAGAACATGAAGCTCATTCTCAGTTATTCATCCCATAGTCTCATCTACTTTTCCAAAATATACAGCATTGATCTTTCAGCCATACATGATGAGACAGCATTGACTAAATCTGGATTTCTACTTTATTACAAGACACCATTGACTAAACCTGAGTCTCTACTTTGTTACAACAGTGATTCATCTCCTATCTCTAACTTAATAGAGTTGATTAACATTTGGATTTGGCAACCCCTTGATTAAACATGATACCCACAAGGAAGACAGTAGCAGAGTTGCCAAAATGGGAACTTCCTGTCCAAAAATACGAAAGAAAGAGGAAAAAAAAACCAAACAATAGACAACAACCAGCTCTTTCATCTGCTTCCTATGAGGACTCTGTTGTGTCTGTGTCACTGTGCAGAAGGCAGTAAGAGACGATGTCGACAGATGGGGAGTTGAGGACACAATTCACCCAGCCTTCAAGAAAGCTTACAGTCCTGTACTATACATTAATCCACAAGGTCAGTAATGGGGAGGGGGGGAGACACTAACCGTGTAAGCAGATAAAGAATTAAGATGGAGGTAGCAGACAAAGCGGGCACGTCTGTAGCATTTAGTGTAGATGGGGGAATCTGGTGGAATGTCACAGGGGGCATTTCAGCTGCAGGGCCCTTTGCCAAAGGCATGACCAAAGGGAAAGAAAAGAGCAGAAGGAAAGAAAAGGTGCAGGAGACACTCGTCCAAGTGACAGCCAGTGCTGAACAGGGAGTAAATTAATCCTGGATGACACTGACAGACTAGGATTAAGTAGCTCACCCATGTCATTAGGTTGCATGCACATATAGATGAGCTAACAAAGATAGGGACAATGCTTACCCCAAATAATTGAGGACATGATGAAAAGGGTCAGAGGAAGGCTGCAAAAATAGTAGACCAGGAAACTTCCAGAGAAGACTTTCAAATCAGTCCTGTACTCAGTCATTCCCTTGCCAAAGCATCTATTCCTACTCTCATCACCTCTCCTCATCTGCTTGACTTTCCTTTCATTCTAGCTTCTCATTCTTGCCAAAAATATAGTTTTTCTAGACCTTCCACACGTTGTCCTGCCCTCTAATTACTGTTACACCCCAGCCTTCCACACACCCCTGTCAAGCTCTATTTCTTTCACAAAAACCATCACTATGGTTCACCTGATGAGAAGTAACTCAACTTGGTGATCTTACCCACCTCTTCCAACCTCAATGATTCTATGAAAGCTTCACCTCAGTTCTGTAGTTTATTTCCCCCTGCCCACTGTCAGGCTTCTACCTACTCCCCTGGAAACCCACCCCGGGAGTTCCTCTTTTGCAAAGTGGTAAAGCACACACAGCACAGCTTTGCAGGCTATGTTTTCAGGACTTGTTTAAGACAAGCACTGCTACCAGTAAATGACAGGGCTGAAATTTTCCTCATCATCCTTCACATTGGTTGATACACTCAGAAATTAATTATTCACGGAATTGAGTTGCAATTCACTGCAGGACTGCAAGGACTCCAGAGTGGGTGCCAGGGAAGAGGCAGAATTGCATATTTAGGAATGGAAATGGCATCAGGCTCAGCTCTGAGTTCTCCTGTAGCACTGAGAATACTGGGAATAAGAGCAGAACGTGCACATAGTGCTGCTCTGTCCAGAGACTTGAGTGAGGCTGTACTTGGAGCTTCTTGCAGTGCTTGCTTGTTCAGGGCCCTTAGCACTACCACCCAGGGAACATTCACTCTCCTACACTGCAATAACAAAAGTTAAGATGGTTCACATTCACATCTATGTGAAAGTGGGTTAAATCACATGTTTGGTAAATTGAAAAAGGATCAGTCTCACTCAGAACTGGCAATGAGATAAGACTTAACTACACATCACCTAAGTGAGAAAGAGAAAAGTGCTATTTACCTTCTAAGACCCCTGCGAAAGGTATCTCTGTTAAAGCAGATACACTCCTCAAAGATGGGTGGATCCCCTTTTGTTTCAGGTTTCCCTCCTCAAGACTGTTGTAATTAGCATTTCTTAATGCAGCTCAGCTGAAACTGCCACTAATGCAATCCGAAGTTGCTAAATGCAATGTCATTGTGCACCATAACGAATGTTTGCTTAAAGATCAATAGGTGAGACCAGTGTTAATTGTTAAATTAAACATAAACATTGTCAAAACACAGCTATCATTATTCGTCCACCTGATGACACGAACCTGGAGATTCCTTGGTGACCTTATATTCAGGCTCTGCAACCTTCAGGTGCTTTGCATCAGATTATCTTTTCCTCATGCCAACTTTGTGTTTTAATTGATCACTGTAGAATACAGCAGTTTGCAAAACTCAATACAGGGGTGAAAACATCTATAGGGTACCTGGGAACATCTGTAGGGTACAGGGAAACTTGGAGTTAAACGTGTCACAGTTCAGCTACAGCCTTCATGGTAATATTCACTTCTACCTGCTTAGATTACCTCCTGGACTTTCCATTGGAGCACAGTGTTCCAGGCTACATTTTTCAGATGCTTTGCCAACTGTTGGGGTTTGGTTCCTGCTAGCTGGTCACAGGAAGAGATGTAGATCCAGGGATGGATAGTGAGCATGATGCAGGAAGCCTCTGGCTTTGAACATAAACAACACTGAGTTTCAGCTCAGCACAAGAACCATTGCTCTCAGTAACTAAATGTGAACTTACCTTGGCTTTAGCAGAGAACAAGAAATCATTCCTGCCTTAAATCATCCCTGCCTTGCTGTGCAGCTGCAGACAGTTGATCAGAGTTTGCAAAGGCTGCAAACATAATAACAGGTATTATTTTCTATATGCCTTAGGAGGTCAACATCACCAGGGATTTTGAAGGGTCATCCTAAGAATCATTTCTGATTCTTCACATCACAAGGAATAAAACTGCACAGATTTAATTGGTTTGTCAAATACCATCTTGGAACCATCCTTTTTTTTTTTTGGTCCCATTTACACTGGTAAAATCTGCTGTAGAGCCCCTTCCTCTGACAGTTAAAAGCTTCCTTCTAACTTCCAGCCTCGATTTATTCAGAGCCAGTTCCTGCCTATTTGTTCTTGTGCCAGCATTTCAGCTTATATAGCTCTTATCCCTCCCTCGTGTTTACCCCCACAACACATTTCTGGAGAGCAGGCCTATCTCTGCTCAGCCTTCGTGTTATTAGGCTGAACAAGCTCTGCTCTTCCAGCCTTCTTTCATAAGACAGCTTCTCCATTTCCCCAGTCACCCCAGTAACCCTCCACTCAGAATCTCAAACATGGGTAACCACAGCTGTCCCACTTAGGTTTTCCTTGGTATCTTACACAACAACATTAATGCTACTATAGTTCTACAATGAAACGGGTATCAGCCTGGTTGCATAGCAGTCCATCCTCATTCGTCAAGCATTTAACTGCCTGTCTTCTAAGCCAAGGTGTTTGTCATTTAAGGCAGCGAATTCCATCACTGATCCCAATGTACACTGCTTCTCTGCTTCATAATACCAAAATTCTTTGGTCTGAATCAACAACATTCCCCAGTCAGCAGTATGTTTCATTAACTCAAATAACTCCATAACCACTTGCCAGTTCCCCTTTTCTCCAGCCCAAGTTGTTTGCCATCCATGTCCCTTTGACTACTCTTTCTGCATGACAGAACTCTTCTTTTAATTCCCATCTTCTGTAAAGAATTTCCAGCACAATACATTCAATGCTCCAAAGGAACCCAGTGCCAGGGAAAGTTCAGGTTGGATATTAGGAAAAATTTATTCTCTGAAAGAGTGGTGGAGTCACCATCCCTGGAGGTGCTCCAGAACAGTGGAGATGTGGCACTGAGGGATGTGAGCAGTGGGCATGGTGGGGATGGGTTGGGCTTGGAGATCTCAGAGGTCTTTTCCAACCTTGATGATTCTATGATTCTATGATTACACAGGTCTTGCTTTCTGCTGAGTGAAAGTTCTCAAGGAGCCTGACAAATCTATCTTCCACTTACCCCACTTTTCATGTGCCCTTATGCGTTCAGTTATTTCAAAAGCTGCTCTAAAGCATTGCATTGTACTGAGGTACAGCCAGGAGTTTCTCTAATCACTTTCCAGCAGCTGCCCCATCCTTTATTACAGGTGCTGTGCTTGCTACTTCTCAGACAAAAGCACACAGGTTTGAATGGTGACTTAATTAATAATTTATTAAGAACTTTTGCAATGGGAATGTTGATCTCCTGTGCTGTGTCTCTCTTCTGGGTCTCCTCTGACCCTGACAGATTAGAACACTCTATGTACACAAGTCTGCGTTGCACGGGACTCTATCAGTTCTATTCACCCACTCCCATTAGTGATCTTCAGCATTAAGGAAGGCTAAGGCTGCCCCTTCAGTGTCTGGATGACACATACTGCTTACTGCAAGGTAGACCTGTTCATTCCTTCTCTTTCTCTTTATATGACTAGTGAGCCTTTTACTGTCTCTTTTCCTTACAAGATCCTCTTTGTTTCACACCCAACTTTAGGCTTTCATTGCCTAACCTTCAAGATAGAGCTTCTTTACCAAATCTAACCTTTCTCTCTTTCCCAGCATACTCCTTTTTTTTTTTCTTTTTTTTTTTTTTCTTTTCTTCTTTTCAAGGTTATTATTGATCTGAGGTCTAAACCCTTCCTGACAGCATTCTTCTTTTTTTCTCAACACAAATTCCAGATGGCTTCTATACCTTGCTTTAAAGAAATCCCCACCATTTTGCATCTTCAAATCCCTGTGTTGCCCTGCCCTATTCATTTTACCCGCTTCAGACACCAGCAGGAGCTACTGCTGGCCATGAAAATGTACAGACTGGGGACTCTGTCATTCTTACAGAAGGGCTGAAGCCATGAAAGCCACCTAATAACAATACCACCAACACTAATAATAGTGTCACCATCTCCATCTCCATCCTTCATAGCTACTCAGTTACGGGCAAGATGAATCTTGGGTGGCTGCACAAGCAAGCTGTCTTCTCAACTCTAGATAGCTTTGTATTAAGAGGGAATGTGCAACGCTTTGCCCATCCGGGCTCTGATATACAGACATTTGCTTTTTGTGCTGGTTGGTGCCCAGGCAACACCTCAGTACCAGCTTGAACCTGGGTTAGTGGGTAACAACATTTCTGCACTGTGATAATCCCACAGATCAAATTCTGTGCCGGTGTGGTTGAAGCTACGCATCTCTCTTCAAGTTTGCATGAAGTTGGCATGACTGAACTGTTACTGGTGTTACACACAAATAAGTTGCCTTCTGATGGGATTCTCGAGCAGAGCATTGCGTCAACCCTGCAGTTTTAATTTGCTGGAAGGAAGAATAGCACTTTGATATTCATCCCCACTTCTGTCAAACAAGATACGTGCTCTGATTTGCCATGACCACAATTTCATAACTCCAGAAAGGACAGTCACACAGCAGTCAAGATGTTTTTGCTAAAGTCAACAAACCTAACACAAGGGCGTTTAAGGCTTCCTCCTACATTTTTCACTGTGTGGTTATAAGGCAGCTTGGTCTTATCCTAATAAACACATTTTCTCACGTTAGTCAGATTTGAGATTTGATAATCTCATAAGGAAGCATGCAAGTCTCGAGCGTAGTGGGATCCACAACAAAAAGCAATAATAAAGGAACAACGAAATTTCATTGAGATGAGGATGGGTAGAGCTAGAATTGTCTCTGTGAAAAACCTGGGGAAAAGGAAAAAACAATGCAAGAGGTGTAAAGAGAGAGAAACCTCCAGAATTCAGCTTCTCCACGCCATTAATTATGGCCGTCAGGAGAATTGAGCACTTTGGACAGATTTCGCCCGGATTCAGGAAAGCGCTTTAGCATGGGTTTAAGTTTACCCTCTGTTTGGAAAGTACTTAAGTATAGGCTTAACTTTGAGTAGACGTTTAAGTCCCCTTGACTTTAACATGTGCTCAAGTCCTACCTACAAAGGAGGCATTTTCCCCAAGCAGGAGACCGTCTTGGCTTAGGCACTGGATTAGCGATGAAGAGACAGGGATTTGAGCCTGCTTCTACCCCTGGCCATCGACCCCTTCTCTGTGCATCAATTTCCCACCTGTAAAATGGAGCTAACTGCACCGCCGTTTGCAAAATGTGCTACTGCTGACTTACAAAACGTGTTAATGGTCGCTCTGAAAGTAATACCTCCTATTCAGTTCCGTGCAAACTGCAATAAAGAACACAGCAACACTGTTCGATGGAGCAAAATCTCTGCTGCACAACACTGCCTTTCAACATAGCCACTGCCATCAGCTATGCAAGCCTCATCTTTTGAAAGTTCATATTCATGTCACTGTATCCAGGCCTTTCTAACTCCTCCTTTGAAACAACAGTGGTTAATATGGGGCAATGGGGGATCTCAGCTGAACATCCTTCCCTGTTAATTCAATAAGGGTTGACTTTATTGGCTGGTTTCTCTTTTTTATATACCTCTAAGAGACACCTACCTTCTGTATATATATATTTTTAATTTTAACTTTAAAAAAAATCAATTTAAATTAATGGGTTATTAAGTTGTTGGATGCATTTTACACCTTCTACGTGAAGTGAGTTTGGATTTTCATTAGATAGAGCTAACACCAATTTTCAATAAAATATTAACCAAACACACACAGAAACAGTTCATGTGGATCTATCCACTACTTCAATAAAATTAATAGACTTAGATATTTACTCTTGCCCCAGCAGTAATATTTTCCCACATTACATTTCAAACAATGAAATGACACTAAATTCATTTAAAACAAATTTATACTATTGTTATTTTAAACAATACTTAATTCAATTTCAGTGTTTGGCATGCAACATTTGAAAATATCAATATTGTAGTTTAATGTAAAAATAATAATAATGCAGCTGCAAATTGTTAGCATACACAAGCTTCCCAAATGCCTTCCAGGGCTGGTATTTACATTAAACTGAAAATGAGCAAAACCAGCCAGATGTAACTGTGCCATCCAGAGAATGTGGCTGCAAAGACTTATGTACACACTTACACTTACAGAAGCACACATATATTGTACATTTAGATGTGTATATATGTGCAGGTATGTCAGCATATGTGTGTGTCTATGTCTGTGTCTATGCATATGTATGAGAGGGAAGTGCCTGGAGGGCTGAAATGTTATTAGTTAATAACAGAGTTATGAATAGTATGTATTATATCCAATAATATAATAACCCACATTGTTATATGTCCAATAGACTATTATAAAACTTACATTAGCACCCCAAGGAAATTATATGCCAGTATAGAGCAGGGCAGAATCCGCAGTGGATGAATGCTTTAGAGGAGCAGCTCTACTCAGCTGTTTCCTTAAAAAATGTAGGATATCTTGTGCTACTTTGGCCTTTCCACGAGCTTGGGGAAAAGGGCCTTTTTTATCATTTGGATGAGATCTTTAGGTTGAGGAAGAAAGGGACTAAGCTGTATAAAAGCACATGTGAGATAAGGAAAGATCCAAGACAGCCAGCATGGCTTCATCAAGGGCAGATTGTGCCCGACCCATCTGGTGGCCTTCTATGATGAAGTGACGGCATCGGTAGGCAAAAGGCAATTGATGTAACCCACCTGGACTTGTTCAAGACCTTTGGCATGGTTCCACACCATATTCTTATCTCAGAATTGGAAAAGTATGGGTTTGAAGGGTGGACTATTTGATGGATAAGGAATTGGTTGGAAGGTCACAGTCAGAGGGCTGTTGTGCATGGCTCTGTGTGCAGGAGGAGACTGACAATGAGCGGTGTATCCCAGGGATCAGGGGGAAGAAATTCTCTACTCAGAGGGTGGTGAGGCCCTGGCATTTCTGCCTGGAGCTGTGGGTGCCCCATCACTGGAAGTGCCTGAGGCCAGGGATGGGGCTATGGGCAGCCTGAGCAGGGTGGGTTTCCCAGCCCACAGCAGGGGTTAGACCTAGGTTAAGGTCTCTTCCAACTCAAGTCATTTTATGATTTTGTGATTCTATAAGAGGAGTCACTGTAAGTGGAGTGACTTGAGACAACCTCTGAGGAGACCATCAAGTATTAAACATGCAACCTTTACAGTTTTTTATTCCTCTACTAAGACATATTTAGAACAACCATGAGGCCATAGCTACTCTGACCTCAGTTCCCAGCTCTGTGCTATGGTCCCCAGCCTCAGTATTTAGATTGGATCTCTACCTGCTGACATGATCCTTTGAAGCCCTTCTAACAAAGAGCTTGCCATTTGAGGATACTTCCTCAATGTTCAGCACGCAGGGGAGCTCTGATTCAAAATAAAACAAGCAGCTAGAAGAGTGTGTGGGTACTTAGCTAATTACATGTTTGGTAAATTTGTGTTTTAAAACAATGCTGCTTGTCTCCTCCCTTTGCAGAGTGCCAGCTTACTGGAGCGTTTCCCATGGATTGGCAATTAGACGTAATTAGGTCTTGCGATTTCTGCATTTGTCTTCATGTCACCAAGTTTACTACTAAAAATGCTCATTTTGTTGGTAGGCGTTCTCTAATTGCTTACAGCTTGCAGCAGTAATAGAAACCGTTGGCAGCCACGGCACCTGAGTTTACTGCTGGATCAAGACATCATTCCAAGCTCAACTTTATAGGAGGATTTTGTGGCAGTCAAGGTAGAAGGACAGAACAAGGTACAAGAGGTTTAAGATGCAAAGGAACATCTGAGTTGGGCGTTAGAAGATCTTTACAGAGCAAAAATTCAAAGCAGGAAATGAGGCTAGATTTGATATGGATTCTTCCACAGTGGAGAGCTTTAAGAATAGGTTAGAGAAATAGCCAGCAGGAGTGGTTTAGGTTTTGTTGGATGCTGGGACAGGGAGATGGACTGAAGAGCTTTCTAAGAGTCCTTTGAGTCTTATTGTTGGTTTTATGAGAAGTACGAGCCTCTGCTCACCATGTGTCACCATGTCCCACTGCGTGTGCATTTGTCACGTAAGTCATATGGGCATGGGTCCCCTCTCCTGGCTAGATCTTCTAAGCTCTTAAATGCATTCCCCTGAAGAGTGCATAGCAGAAGGGCGCATTTGACAAGCACAATTGGAGATAAGCAGCCCTGAGGAGTTTTCGGACACCAAAGAAAGAAAATAATCTTCTGGTTTCTTCCTTGCACAAAAAAGATTTAAAATAACTCCATCCCCTCTGGACTGCAGAAAGAGACACTCTAAACCTGATAATCTCCAGCTCGTAGACAGAACATTTTCTCTGCTGATCTCAGAGATCTTTGCTAAAGAGGTCAGCAGTGGGATCCTGTTTTGCCGAGGACCGCAGGTGTGCAGAGCTGTGCTGGTGGCCACACCACCAGGTCAGCAGCGCTGTGGGCTGCTCATGCTGGGCTTCTTGCAGATGGAGAATGCAGTGCATCTGTGTGGGCAGACCAGCTGGAGCCCAGCGGAGCTTAGCTAGCCACGTCTAAGTCCATCAGCAGACACCATAAGAACAGCTCTTTCTTAGCACCCTGCAGACACTTCGTGCCCCACCGACGGCTTGGTGCCACGGATGGAGGCATGCGTGGGTCACAAAATACAGTGATTGCACTCATTCCTCTTCCTCACCAAGCTGTGCAGACATACTACTGGCAACTGGCTTATGTTTACCCCACAGGTCATAGGATGGAGGAGAAGTAGAGCAAAAGGCCCCTTCCAGTTGTCCTGACGCTTTCAAGGCGTGTGCCTTTGCCTGAAGCAAGCACACTTAGGGATGACGCATGTGGTTATGCACATTCCACCCGCAGAGACTGCTGCTCTTTGTCTAGCAAATGCTGCTGTGACAAAGCTGTTCCCTATCACTCCCTTTGATTAAATATTTGCTACAGAGCTGGCTCAGTGCTTTTCTCAAACTCCGCAATCTTGGATTTAGGATTGACAATAGCAACGAAGAACAGAAACAGTGTATGCATATATACAGGGATAACACCTAAAAATTCAAGGCTGGTGGCCCTGACATCACGTGAGGCATTTATTTGTTTCTCGAGTCAAGCTTTGGGGAAAAAATACCCTCAAACTATCTGGTTTATTTTTGTCTGGAGCTGCAGGGCAGATGAGTTTTCCAGAAGGGATAGAAAGCTGCCATCGATTTTATTATTGAGTCAGTTTTAATGAGTCACAGTATTTTTGGAAGGCTTTTAAGATTACTGTAAAGTGCTTAGTTACAGTGGCTACAGGTGCCAAGGCAGGAAAGGGAATAACAAAGAAATGCACAGCAGCTGTATCGCTACGCTTCCCCTCAGAACTGGGATCAGCAGAACAACACACATAGAAAATGCAAAAGAAAATAGGAGGAGATGTAAGAGATGACAGAAGTCAGCATGGTCAGCTGCTACACTACAGCAAAGTGCATTTTATTTAAGGGACTGCCTAATGCTCCTTGGAAAGGGCTGCTGAAAGACTCTGGATTGCCAGACTTTCAGTGAATTGCATGTTTGCCTTTCAAACTGTCCTTTGGTTGTAAGTCATTTGCTCCCATGGCTGCCAAGCTCTACCACTGTCAGCCTGTGTCGGATGAGCCTGGAAACATCTCATTTAGCAGATGAGAGAAGGGAAGGCTTAATGGGGAAAAGGGATGGTATCAAAGAAAAGAATCTTTTTTCTTTGACTGTAATTTGCCCTTTTTTTTTTTTTTTGCCTGTATCATTCTGAAAGACTTGGGGTGCAACCTGCAGAGAGCCCATAGGGATGCTCTGTGCTATATGACAAACAATAATTAGTAAAATATTTTGTAATTTCTGCTAAAAAGTATGTTCTAATGCTCAAAAATACAGAGCTAGATCAAAAGCTCCCAGTTATCTTATGATGTGCCAGCCCAGTTTCAGATCTTTCCCATAACGACTGGACCCAGAGTTTGGTGCAGGCAGCACCCATGCTTCCAGTGAGCTCAGAGCAGGATCCATTAAACATGCACATGCTCATGTTTGCTTCGGCATAGCAAGTGCCTGAATGCACAGCTGGATGCTTGCATATGCAAATACTGGTTTGTACGTGCAGATAGCTGCACGCAGACCGAGGAATCGGTTCTGGCTTTGGGAACCCATCTCCTCCTGCCACCCTTCACCAAGCAGGGTCACTACTGGCTTCGTAGCATCTTCCAGCATCTTCAGCGAGGCACTGCTGGCCCTGGAGATGGCATATAGCACCCCGGGTACACAAACACACACCAGTGAGGCAGGGAGAAGCGGAGGAAACCACTCATTGTCTCCAGCTCCAGCCTTGTGTCTGCTCTTCATGCGTGACTGGCATGAGTCCCACCGCTAAGTCCTTGGCTGCCAGCCATGCACAGAGTGGCAGGCACCTGTCCCTGCTGGGAGACCTGGCGACCCCGGCGTGCCCTAACGGTTAGTTCTTTTCTAACATCACGTCTACTCGAATTTACCTCAGGATTTCCCCCCTCCGGGTGCCAGGGAGCTTGGCTGATGCCAACTGCTTCACCATGGATAAGGCAAGGAGCGTTCCCAAGCTGCACCCGGGCACCCTCGAAGCATTCAGCTGTACTCTCCTCGCTGGAACAGATGGGGCCCATCAAGGTGTTAGTGTCCTCCAGCACATCAGCGAAATACCCCAGCAATGGGACAAAGTCAGGAGAGAAAAACAAACTGCTGCTGAGCTCCCTCTCAACCATCCTTAAATCGCAGAGACGGGCTAAGCAGAAGGACTGGCTCTGTGCTCCCACTTTGGGGCACCAATGGGGCCAGTGATGCTCCCACCACCCTTCCTGCAAGGACGCCATCTCTGTGCCCAGGGAATCACAGCTCCCAGAGCTCTGCACTGCATTTTCTTAATTTGCTTTCTTCGGGAAGCCCATCTAAGCATTTCCCTTTCTGTTCACAAACCAGGCACGCAGCAGCACCATGCATGCACAGACAGAAATGCCTTTCACAAGCTGTCTCCAAGTGGCTCTGCTGGAGTGGGGACAAGGAATTTCATTTCACTGGAAAGAGACCAGCCAGTAAGAGCTCTTTTTTCAGGAAGTTTAGAGCAGCAATAGGACTAAAACATAGAAGTCCTTATTCTGCAACCTGTTTCTTACATAGCATTCTCCTTTCTTCAGCGTTACAAATGTGAGTATAAGTCTTTCCAAAGCGTGGAGAATTTTTGAGTGATCTTCCATTATTTCAGCTTCATTTATGGTCTCTTGCACATTTCACTTATCCGTCTGAAGAAAAGGAACAGAAGCTTTTGCTTTCTGACAACTGATCTGCAATGGAAATTGGCAGGTTCTGGGCATCTTGTCCTCATTTTAATGACATGAAGTTCATCAGGTAGAAAGAATGACAGATAGGGGTTGGAGGGGCCTTAGTTTGCACCTTGCTATAATTGTGTGCAAATATAGCATAGGAGAAAAAAAGAAAAAGAAAAACACAAGCAAAAAGCTGCCTGCTCTGTGATAAGGAAATAGAGATGGCTGAAGGCAGAACATCCCAGATCTCACGCCTGACACTCTTTCACTCTGCAGCCACTTTCCCTCTTGAGCAACCAACCACAGTCCAATGGGTTCCTTCCATCCATCCTATCTATCTCCTCTGAGCACCAATTTTCTCATCCCAAGCTCTCCTCTGCAAGAGCCATACAGTGCCCACAGGCTGGAAGCTCCATCTCAGCAGGCTCCACTGTGAAAGAAATAACACAAGAAAAACTAAGCATCCAAATCTCCTCTCCAAACCCAACACTCATTTTGTATTTAAGTTCAAAGTGGTACAAAAGCCAGCACAACCAAGGCCGAGCAACTGCAAGGACTATGCAAAAAGTGCTTTGTATTGAAACGATGGGCCAAGATTGAAGCCGGTCTCAGGACTGTTCATCTGCAAAAAGAGAGAAAAAAAGAGGGCTAAAAACAGCTGAGCAGCAGCGAGATGAAGGAAAAGCCATCATTTAGGGCACTGGCAACTCGTTAACCCAAATGACCTGCATCTCTGGCGAGCGCTGACCCAAGGACTTGAGAATTTACCTCCGCTGCCCAATAAACTGTCGCTGCCCAGCTTCTCTAATTAAAATAGTCCTGGATTTGCAGGACCTACCCAGAGAATAAACTGGAATTGATCAGATTAGCTAAGCCAGATCATACGTAGAGCATACAGGCTGGCCAACAGCCTACTTTGGACCAGATTAACCAGCTAAAATAATTGGGGATTTTTGCAAAGTCTGCCCCTAAAGACTCGCATTAAAGAAATGCACCAAAGACTGAGCGTGTACTGCAGCCCATTTCTTTTTACCTTATTTAGTTCCTAGTTTGATGGTCTTTGGCAAATGCTGGGAAATAGCCTTTTATCTTTTGCTTAACAGTGAAAAAAAGGTCTCTGCTACAGCTTCAGGTGAGCTGCACCAATGGAGACTGGTGGGTCTCCAAAAGGGTAGGGAGGCTGTATTTAATGTCTTACCATAGAATCTTAGAACCATTTGAGTTACAAGGGACCCTTAAAGGTCAACTAGTCCAAAATCAGTATTGTCACTCCAAAACTCTGTTACCTTTATTCCTACCCAGTGTTCCCTGTATTTCACCCCTGTGCAATGAGGAATGATTTGTTGGGATTTTATGGACTGACTCTTAAGCGAGAACAAAGCTGCATTGAGTCTTTGCTGGAAAAGAAGGAGGAGGCAGAAAGTCCTGCAGCCTGAAAAGAACTGAACCCAGATGGTTGCAAAATGCCCTTAGGGACCACATGGAAAATGGCCCTGGGAGACACAGTGCACCCCTCTACCCATTTTCACTAGTTCTGTGCAGGGCAGCCACATGCTGCCTGATGTTTCTTCTGAGCAATATGGATGTCGTGGCCACTCGGGTAGAACAGGTTTTGCTACCAGAGCCAAGACTGCAGGCACAGGGAGGAGCAGAAGGAGGAGCAGAGCCAGGAAACACCTGAGAGCTGCAGTCCCCGCTCCTGTTCTCACCGCCTTCAGCAGCCTCTGCCCAAGCCAAACAGACAGCAGGGCCGCCAACATCTTGTTCTCCTCTGCGGGGGCAGCCACCCACTTGGCTTCTGCCTGCAGCAAGCCTTGGGCTTTCCCTGCATTGCTACATACCTATCAAAAGCCATGTCATAGGGGAATCAACACAATGTCTTTTTGGGACCACTGCTCTCACAGAGGATGAACTCCTCTGACACTGAGTTTTTACCACACAAAAGCCATATATGTCAAGGCAGATAAAACATCCTATAGATAGCTGTATTGCATAATAAAGCACTGGCACAGGTTGACCAGAGAGGCAGTGGTGCCCCATCCCTGCAGACACCCAAGGTCAGGCTGGATGGGCTCTGAGCACCTGATGGAGCTGTGGGTGTCCATATTTGTTGCAGAGGGGTTGGACCAGATGGCCTTTAAAAGTCCCTTCTAACTCAAACGACTCAGCGATTCAGTGATTCTGTTGACCTCACCTGTGGGATGTAACACAATTCACTCACCTCCAAACTCTTTATGAAGGATCTGTCCTAGCACAGCCAACAGTGGAGACTTTGCTGAACCAGTGGTGGCCTGGAGTCCATGTCTCTGAGCAGCAAGGAAATAAAGAGAAGCATATGTAATTAAAGGGCAGCAAAAGACCTCTTCTCCCTGGTTTTGATTTTCTCAAGGACACTGGGAGGCTTCTGTTAATGAGAATCATAGAGTAGCTTAGGTTGGGAGGCATCTTAGAGCCCATCCAGTTCCACTCCCATGAGCTGGTAGTCCCCTCACTACAGCAGGCTGCTCAGGACCCCATCCAGCCTGGCTTTGAGTGCCTCCAGAGATCACCGAATTACAGAAAGACAGAATGGCGTGGGTAGGAAGTGACCTCAAGGATCACGAAGCTCCAACCCTCCCACCACAGGCAGGGCCACCAACCTCCCCATTTCATAGCAGCCCAGGCTGCCCAGGGCCCCATCAACCTGGCCTTCAACACTTCCAGGGATGGACGGGGCATCCACAGCCTCTCTGGGCAGCTGTTCCAGCACCTCACCACTCTCATAGCAAAGAACTTCCCCCTGACATCCAACCTCAATCTTCCCTCCTTTATCTTAAAACCATTTCCCCTTGTCCTGCCATTATCTAAAGAGCTGAATGGAATGGGACATACACAGCTTCTCTGGGTAAAAATATAAACCGAAACGCAGAAAAGCCCCAACAACAATTTTCTTCATACAAGATAGACACTGCAGAACTGTGACTGGTTCAATCAGCAGTTTGCATTGTCATATCTTTGCCTGTTCCTTTTCCCCCTCACCCAGGACGCTCAGGATGGTGGAGGCTGGAGCTCCATAGAAAACCATGACAAGTGCCATGCCCTCTCTCTGCTGAAGGCAAACTTCCTTTTTCGCAAGCTTGCTTCCACCCAAGCTCAAAGCAGCAGGCTCATTTCAGCCACGGCTTTTGCACAACCCAACCCTGCACACACAGTCTGTTCTTCTGCACCCATACTACTCACAGCCATTCTGCACTTCCAGTCTCCTGGAATCTGCTGCTTGCTACTGGTCTGACGGTAGGAGCGCAGAGCTGCCATGAGGTGAGCACACCGAATGCTAATTGGCCTGCAAATGAATCCTTACATACCACAAGCCAGGGAGTGCATCTGCTTTTTGAGCAGAGGGACAGCTGCCACAGCGGGAGAGAACGGTTCAGTCCCAGCTCTGTCTTGGCTGCCATGACCCATCTCCTCAATTGCCACGTGTGAAATTGCTCCTGAGATGAACGAAGCAGCCCCATATACAGAACAATTACAAAACCAGAGCTGTAAGGTGTTCATCCTCACTTTATCTGGGCTCTTGCCGAGGTGTCCTTGGGGGTTGCTGTGGGATCCACAGCTGAACCCCACATTTTTCACCCAAGTGGGGTTGGCAACCCCAGCCAAGGCAGCGGGGCTGGAATTAGGTGATCCTTAAGGTCCCCTCCAACCTCAGCCATTCTATGCTGCTATGATTTCACCCTCTTTTGTAGAACGATGTCCAGAAGCTGACCTAAGACACCCGCACAGGGGTATTATATAACAATGGAGATTGTATGCGTAGTTGATGTAAAAACACTTAATCTCACAGCTGCTTCCCTCCCCTACATCCTCGGCAAAATTCTCCTCTCATCTCCCCTTTAAATACCTGGTATTTAATCATTTCACAGGGTTGGCAAAACAAGCACAATGGAGGCAATGCTTCCTCAGACCTATTTTTGTGTGGATGCGCGCATGCGAATTTTTGGCAGAACTGGAGTTTGCGAGGAGCAGATAAAACTTTTCTGTTCAAGAACCACTGACAGCCAGGAATTGCTGCCTGCCAGCAAATCTCTGCTCACCGGGGGAGATCATGTCATTGTTAGCCAGGTAGAGGGGCCGGGGATGGGAATCTAGAGAGCTTCCTTGTTAGGCTGTCAATGGAAGGGTTGTTTAGCAATTGCTCTAAGACAGTAAATCTGTGTGTGTGGACCCACTTCAAGATAAAATCCAGACTTGGTTTGCCCTGCTTATAGAGCACGGAGGCATATGCATCCTGGAAGCGACATAACCCGGTAATATTTTATTCACATCACACTCCAAGGAGCTCACTGACTGGAATTCAATAGAAACTGTTCTCTGTGTGAAAGTAATTTCAGAAAGTAATCTAGTTTATGGAAATGAAAGGCATCAAAACACAAAAAACACTGTTTCTGTACAAGTGCTTTGCTTCAAATATTTGACATGGAAATTTATATAATCCCTCTGGGGCACATGGGTTTCATGAGTGTTAACATCTTTTGAAATGAATTTCACAAATGTTTATTTGGAATAGCAGGCATACAAATAATTTAGAATATCAAGGCATCTTGTTGAATCAGTCTTAATGATACAGATCTCAGATGGCTGCGGAGGTTAAAAGGTATGAATTTTAATTGAGTGTATGGGAGATGTCATTTCCAATCATTGCGCTGCACTGCCACAGCTATCACTTTCCAATTCTAAGCTCTCTGCTACCTCCTCCTCAACTCTCTGTTACTTAAGGACCAAAGTGAAACATTTTTCACATTTTATTTGAGTGCTGGGCATGTATTAAATCCAGAGTTTTGCTGCCTATCTTGGTTCGTACAAGACTACATCACCGTCATACTGCAACACTTCTCAAGCAAGAAAAAGGATGACTTTTTCCAGATAGATAGTAGCACATTGTTATTCCAGCCTTAGAAAAAAGTTAAATGATAAAAAGCAAACAGTATTGAGGCCATCTACAGCATGAATGGTTGCTGAGACCCTGGCCAAAGTCAGATTTTCTTCCCTGCTTCTATGGCGGCCTCTACTTATAGTACAGCATAACGCTGAGGAGAAATTCTTTTGCTGTCTAAAAGCTAGCTTTTAATTAGTAGATCTATATTTATTTGTGGCTTGGGGCAATGTGATGGATAAGCATGAAAAGATAAACTAACTGGGTACCTGTTTGGAGATCTCTGCCCATACTGTGTGGCAAAGGAGCAAGGATCCTGTGGGAAAAGATATCGTGTGATTGGGTAATTAAAAATTATCATAAGCCATAGGCAGTAGGAAGGCAAATTAAGCCTGCAAAGGCAGCATGCGTTCTGAGAGCTCCTCAGATATTGAGTGCTCAATATTACAACTTCAACGCTCGTTTAAAGTTCATTCGTAACCCAGATTTGTAATCAGCAGGATTTTATCCAAGTTCTTATTTGCCTGTGTGTGACACACACACACACACATATAAACTGGTGGAGGAAAACAAAAGAGCTGTTTTCTCACATGAAACAAAGTGGTTAGGCCCATTGGTAGCTTTCTGCCTGGCTAACCTTGTGTTCCTTAGAACCTAGATGTGTTCCGACAGCGCAAGGGAGTCAAGTTGGGCACGTTCCAGGGGAAAAAAGTCTCTCTGCCATTCAACAGACTTGGGTCAGAGGCAGGTGCCATGCAGACCATGCCTTCAGAGAAACACAGCTGCCAAATTTCAGCAAACCTCTAAAGAACACGCACAAGACTGGTAACTTGGCCGAACACGGATGGACTTCAACAAGGGCATGAAGAGCACTTTGTTGGCAGGCAGCATACGGCCAATTTCCTTTCTTCTCCCAAGTGTGATGATAAAAGCTCAGCAAATGGCTGTGAGGTTTTTTTTTCTTTTTGCAAGCAAAAACTTATTCCAAGAAATACTCCTTGTTTTCTTTACAATGTCTATTATCAGCAGTAAGAGTACGATATGTTTGAGGCAACCATCCGAGCCATACAAGTTTTGAACCTCTAGAAAAACATTGGTGTTTTTGTATGACACATTCAAGATGCCTTGCTATGGACTGAATCATCACCTAGAGTGACTCTGGTTTCAAACAAATTTTTGTTTGCTAGGATTTATGATCTTAAACAGTTGATAATAATCATTCTGGGTCAGACAACGGACAGTCATGTCACTGACTTTGGCAACCACTCAGAACAACAAAAGAATAAGTAAGTAATTGTGCTTCCTAAGAGTAACCTTCCAGCTTCTGGCAATCTGCTGGGATTTATGAGGCTACTGACCCTAAACAAGAAGTATTGAATGGAAATGACCCCCTGCAAGGCACAAATG
Source organism: Centrocercus urophasianus (assembly GCF_019232065.1). NCBI lineage: Eukaryota > Metazoa > Chordata > Aves > Galliformes > Phasianidae > Centrocercus > Centrocercus urophasianus. Next base: position 49,073,305 of record NW_024884586.1, read on the forward strand.
TTCCTAAGACATCCCTGGGAGTTGGGAATCCATGATCATAGAATCATGGAATCATGTGAGTTGGAAGGGACCCTTGTGGGTCACCTAGTCCAATTCCCCTGCAAGGAACAGGGACATCTGATCCTATGGGGCCATTTCCAGGGTTTCAACAGCTTCACAAGCAGAAGGTATTTCTTGGCATCCTCTTTAAGATCCTTTCATCTTAGAGGAGACTGGGCTCAACATCTGTCCTTGTTCCCAGCAGTGCTGTGCTGCTGCAGCATCCCCTCTCCATGGTGCATGAGCACACCCTGCCCATTATCAATCCTGAAACTCCCCTCTTGTTAGGGCAGGCTGGGAGGAACACAAAGCCCTCTGTTCTGCTTGAGTCTCTCCTGTGAATAGGTGGAACAAATGAGAAGCACAGAAAGCAAGAGAGGTTGTTCAAATGAGGGAATGACTTCTCTCAGGAAAGAGAGCTTTTCCTTCCTCTCCATCCCATTTGGATGGAGTGAGCCTTCTGCTGAGCAATGTGGGCATCAGTTTCATCCCTCCACTCCTGACAGCCCGCTTTCCCCCTCCTATCACACACTTATTACTGCAATGTCTTTCCTGTCCTACAAACCACCCTTTCCAAACTGCATGTACTTGGGCATCTGCTGGTTTTAAAGGAGCACTGAGCTCTGTTCAAACCAGATCCATGCCTATAGAAGAGTTCTTGAGTCCTCTTGTTCAGCAAACCCATTTACAACCAAGAAACCAAGTAGGGTCTGGACACTGAATGCTTACACTGCACTGGCTGATCCAAAAGGTCTGCTCGGATATTATACAATCATAGAATAATTAAGGGTGGAAAAGACCACTAAGATGCCAAGGTGCCAGTTTGTCTTAGCTGAAGTAGAATGGGCAGCTACTGGACCTATTGCTCCAAGTGCAACTATAAAATAATCAAAATAGTCTTTTGCAATATATGTCAATTTACACTAGAGATCACTATTCAAGAAAGAGGATTCAAATGGATGGTTCCCAGTAATGTGTCTGTCAAGGGCAGGAAAGCAGCGCAGAACATTCAGATGCATTACAAGCACATCCCTTCCTTGCAAGTATGGCAACACTCCTCATGTGTACACCTCATCCAGGGCACACATGCATCACCCCTATTTGCCTGAGTTTGCAGAAAGCCTAAAACAGTGTCAACTGCCAGTATCTTCAATGCATGATGGCAGCTCCAGGATTTTCTAGGAAGCACCACCAGCACTGAAGAGGAAACTAAAGCCTCCTAAAACACATCTGAGGACAAGAAGAGCCCCCTTTAATCACCAAGTCCTCCCGTCACTTTCCACAGCAACCAAGGCACACAAATCCCATTTCACAGGCTGAACAAGCATCAACTTCAAATGAACTGGAGCGTCTACCCCAAGGCCATTCCCAAATCTCGGTTGTCTGAGAGTCTCAAACGCTCTTCTGATATCCAGCTTGAATATATTTCTCCTCACTTCATGTCTTTCCGTATTTGCAGCAGTGCAGTCTGTCAAAGCTAAACAGTCTCACTCCTCTCACAACCAGCAGCTGCATCCTCTTCAGCCAACATCACACCAAGTTAAATCCTCCTGGCTCTGCCCATCTCTGTTCTTCATTTCTGCCTCAAATTCCAAGCACTCCCTGCTCCTGAAGTCCCCAGATCTTGCAAAGATCCATGTCAAAAAGCAGAGGTGCACAAAAAATAGTGTGTCTTTTCACTGCAGAGATGAAACAGGGGCAGGACAGTTAAGTCTCATTAGGTGGCTGCTAGCCCTGGCTAACAGCCTTTCCTTCCCCTGAAGTGAAATTCTTCCTTAGATGAGTTCTCAAGATGGGACAGGAATTTTCAATACAGTATAGACATCTATATGGGCTTTCCAACACCCAGATGGCCACCATAAACACCTTCCTCAATGGACACCATAAGCACTTTCACACCATAGCACATCTAACAATGGCCAATTAGTCAAATCATCCAATGGGAAGGAGCTAGTTACTGGGACAATTCACTCAGGAAAACAACCAGATCTCCAGAAATCATTGAACTGTCTGAGTTGGAAGAGACTTTTAAAGGCCTCCTGCAATGAACAGGGACACCCACAGCTCCATCAGGTGCTCAGAGCCCCATCCAGCCTGACCTTGGGTGTCTCCATGGATGGGTCATCCACCAACTCTCTGAGCAACCTGTGCCAGTGCCTCACCACTCTTTTTGTAAAGAACTTTTTCCTTACATCCAGTCTAAATCTCACCTCTTTTAGTTTAAAACATTTTCCTCTTGTCCTATCACAACAGACCCTGTTACAGAGTCTAAAAGCAGGCCTTCTAATGAAGAAGCTGACCAAGCATCACTGAAATCATTCCGAGCCATTGGTTTTATTTCAGTGCTGCTTAAGCATTTCTTTGGAGGGATTTCAAATCCATTTTTCCATTCCTGTTGGTTTGATCACACTCATTGCAATCAGCATGTACTCTGATTTGAACAAGTATTGTTGTGTAGATTGGTAAGGAAGGATCACATCTACAGCACATCATCTTGCTTGCAGAAAAATAAGTTTAAAAAACCCACAATCAGCATCAACATCAAGTGGATTGCTTGGAAAATAATTTCTCTTCCAAAATGTAATCATCTATATTGGATGCAATGTTTATTTCTTCAAAAGAGAATAAAAATGGAGTTTGGGAGCTCTCGTGTCTATAAAAAGACTACTTTTCCTGGCATTTATAAATATTAATATGGAACGCCGGTGAAGAACAATACATAACAATAATGAGAATCACCAAATCCCATCATTTTTGACATCGTCATATCAACAGCTTAAGGATTAGCAGGTGAACTTTAAACATATTGCTTCCAAATAATAATAATAACAGTGACGATAATAACATCAGAATGAAAAAAACCTCTCACTGCATTATATATTCTTGATGGCTTTCTTCTTCTAATAGCGTTTACGGGATCATTGCTTTGAACATTTGGATGACACGCTTAAAAAATTAACCTGAAGAAGGGGGAGGTCTTCTTATCTCCTTCCATTCTTGCCAAGCTTTGCTTAGCCCCGTCTTTGTTTCCCACTAACCCCTGACACTGGCAGAGTCAAAGGCCTATCATCTAATACCCTAATTTCAGCAGGATTTTATATATACGTCTATCTATGCACGTCTGCAAATATTGTGTGTGCCATCTCCACGCCTGTGCACGAACTGAAGCAGCGTTTCAAAAGATAAAGTTGCACCAGGTGTCAGTTCTCACACCTCCTGCTAAATGCATACGGTAAAAAAGACGCCACAATTTCATTGGAAATCCAAGCTATTGAGATCTAATCGCTGCTTAAGCTGTGGCTTTATTCAAATCTGGATCACCAATAGGGCTCAGGATGTAAATGAAGTGCAAAGAGAAATAAAGCAAAGGGGAAAAAAAAAATCTATGATAGCCCTTTTCCTTCAGCCATTTGATTCTCAAGTCCTTATCAGTCAATTAATGCATACTAAAACTTTGGAGGCAGCCTCAGTTTAACAGACCTAATAGCTGCAGCAAGTCCCAAGCATTAGCCAAACAAAACACACTTTCAGCAGCCTTAATATGAGACTGAAAAAAGGTCAAAATAGACAGGCTTTACAGAATAAATCCCGACGATCCATTCTAATTTCCACTCAAGGATCTTTTAAGCAGTTCTTGGATGCTCTTTATGGTACTTTGATCCAAGCATAGTTTCATTAAAACTTTGTGGCTCGGTATTTTTAAACCTGATAGCTTCACTAAACTAGTTCTCAAAACGTTAGCTAAGCCGCTATGCATAAAACTACTTTACTGTCATGGTGTCTTCTAATATCACCTAAGTACAGGCTGCTGCAATTTTGAAAATGAACCTTTTCTACATTCACCAGATCTCAGCTTGGGAATTTTTGCTTTCGCACTTGAAGGCTGTCTGGCAGCATAAAGGCAAGGTGCTGCCTTACCCCCTTCCTCTCCCCCTCCTTGAAACCTAAAACTAAAATTAGCTGCTGTACCTTATTTGTTCTGGAAGCAAGTTACACAGTACTTTTATCCACCGTGGTTTCCAATTGCGGGATTAAGGCTGGATGCTAAAAGAAAATAAAAAAAAAAAAAGAAAGAAAAAGAAAAATCCCTAGAAAAATAACAAAACATTAAATGGTGGTTTAAAATCCCGTTAAATGATGGCAAGATAAATTCCCTAAAGACTCAGGAAAACAAATGTTACTTCCCACCTTCATAACTCGGCATGTTAATAAATCTGATTTAACTGCCCACGGATGAAAACCTCTGTGCTTCCAGAGAGTGTCCTTTGCTCCCCTGAAAATGAGGAGGGCTGTAAGGTTAGGTGACAATTTTCTTCCTTTCTGCCTGTGTTCACAAAAGCCTTGATTTCTCGAGGAGCTCTTGCGGGAAGCTTGCAGTACAGCATTTCAGAGAATTACAGAAAGATGGCTTTAGAAAAGGCTGGGCTGAGTTTTCAGGAGAAAATATAAACAGGATTGTTTTTAAAACTAATAATAATAATAAAACCAGAAATAAAACAACTGCTTTACCAGGCACTAAAGTCCAGCTCTGCTATTGTTTGAGCCATGTGTCGACCTGCTGCTGGCTTTCATGGGAGCACATGGCTGGTACAGGGAAACATCCAGCAAAATGTGTAAAGTTGCCCAAAAACACCTCAGGTGGCTTTTGGGTGGGAGACTGATTCCATGTATGGTGGACATTCAGGGAACCCATGCTGACATGAGCATCCAATTCAGGGTCTGAGCCCAGGGACCCAAAGTCCAACTGCATCTCTCCCCATGACACTGACACCAGAGGAGGCAGAAGTGTGTATGATCATAGAAGCACAGATTCAGTTGAGTTGTAAAGGACACTTTAAGGCCATCTGATCTAACTCCCTGGAAATGAGCAGGGACACCCACAGCTCCATCAGTGCTCAGAGCCCCATCCAACCTGACCTTGGATGTTACCAAGGACGGGACACCATCACCTCTCTGAGCAACCTGTGCCAGTGCCTCACTGCCCTTAGTGAGGACACTTGTTCTTTATATCCAGTCTAAATCTCCACTGTTGCAATTTAAAAACATTTCCCCTTCTCTTATCACAACAGACCCTGCTGAAGAGTCTGTCCCCTTCTTTCTTACAGTTCCCCCTTTAGATATTGAAGGTTTGCAGTGAAAGCTCCCCATAAGCCCCCAAAACTCAGAATATCCCAAAAATTCATGAGAGAATCGTGGTTTGTGAAAAAAACCTGCCCCACTGACCACCTCTTGGGCAAGGTTTGCTTCTGAATATCCCATGGGAAAGGCCACCAAACCCTCCCTCTTTAATTCCCTTAGATGCTCACTCAAAAAGCCCACGAGTTACCAGTTTTGCCATCAACCACAGCCTGGTGAGCTGGGACAAGGCTGTCCCACTCCATCCCCATCACCTGGCAGAAATATTTGGGTGTTTTCATGGCTTCGCACACCTCGGACAGGTCGGAGGCAAATCCAGTCAACTCAATGACTGACAAAAGCATCCTGATGTCAGGTATAAAGAATGCCACCTACAGCTTAACGTCTGCAAAAAACCCTCCGAGTTCGGGCAAACAATGAACGTTTTTGTCTTCTTAATGCCCTGTATGCAATCGAGTGGAAATGCTACTTCCATCCTTAATCTACAAATGAAATTAAAGTTGTTGAAAGACACATGATAAACCGGGATCCTTTGTTTCTTACAGAAGAAGGGAAAAAATTGAAACCACTAAATATTTTAGCAGATTTACTAAATTTCCAATTAAATCTGGAATTATGGCAGAGCCTGTATCTGCCTCTCACTCCACCACACACATTTTCTATTTGAATAAAGTAGGTTAGATGCAGTGCTCCCTCCACCCGCCCGCCCCAGCAGGAATATTAATGAAGCAGATCCATCGTGCTGGGCCAGAGGGGAAGCTGGGGCATCCCTGGGCTGGGGTGGGTGGGAAGGACTGGTACGAAGGGGAACAGCCCCGGCTATCCTGAGGGAGAGGGATACGCTAGGCAAGAGCACCCTCTGCCCGCTGGCAGGAGGGTCTGGCTCTATAATCATGCCCCCATCGCTCCCCCTCCTTCCCTCTGCAGAGGAAAGGTCACGGGAAGCAGCTTACACAAGCCAGATGAGGTGGAGACCAAATCGGGACCAAGATTATGTGCCAGGGGCTTAAAAGGAGGAGCAGAATGGCAAGTAACGCTGGTGCGTGATTTCTGCCTGTTTACTGCCCTTCCTTTCATCCCACAAAGCCCTGGCCATGTCAAATTAAGAATAACTTCTGGTCCCCCATGCCAAGCTTTCCAGCACATGTGGTCAAGCTGGCCCCTGCTTGGCCAGAAAGATTTGGGTGTGCTTATGGCTCTTCCAAGCTGGTCCAGACCCACTCAAAATGAAAGGGAAGGTGGATGCTGAAAGGGAATGGGGATGCATGGCTGGCCCTCCTGGCAGGGGGAAGATGGGGATTTATCCCCTGCCAAAAGAACCTCTGACCACAGAGCCCAGACCACCAAACCACAACGCTGGCTATAAGAGCTGGATCTAAGGAAGAACCTCCCTCCAACCCCAGGTGTTCTAGACACACCCCAAGCCTGGCATTTGCATTGAAGACCACCCCTCTGCATTTTGCCTCCACGTAAGTGGGGCTATATCAGAGACTCACAAAAACTGCTGACCACAGATCTCTTACTTCTCTCATGCCTTACACTTCTCCTCTCTGGACTCATCACATCACTCCCTGCTGCACACAAGAGGCTTTTTGCCCTGTGCAGCAGCTAAGCCCATGCCAAGTTACTGTAAAGTTTGTTGTGACACAGAGCAGTTGAGCATAAGGCCAAAGAGATTAGAAATTGCACTTTATTTTATTCTCTTATAAACTGGTCCATTGCAGCTCATTCCCACTGCCTCTATTTGCATCTTTGCTTCTAGGCAGCTGACAATTGATGCTGCACATTGGCACTGGGGGAATGTACATCTCTAAAATGCTTTTTCAATCCCATTTCGATATTTATCTATACAAATATCTGTATAAGGACCAGTATTTCACAACCTTGTATGCCAAGAGAACAGAACAGCTTTATTTGCTGGTGGTCAAAAAATGCAAATTGTAGCCACAAATTGTTTGTCACCTTGCATGGGATTTCCTACACTGCAGTTCTCACACTTGGGCTCCCTTCTGTGCTGGGGGGACAAGGGGAGCCAAACCCACAATCTCCATGGGACGGCTGTGTTGGGATGGGATGGGATGGGATGGGATGGGATGGGATGGGATGGGATG
>NW_024884586.1:49080600-49146586 GCF_019232065.1 Centrocercus urophasianus
TGGGATGGGATGGGATGGGATGGGATGGGATGGGATGGGATGGGATGGGATGGGGTAGGATGGGATGGGATGGGATATGATGGGATATGACGGGATATGATGGGATGGGATGGGTCTCACCTTCTGGAGGCACTGTCCAACTCAACCATAAAAGGGTTTCCGTCCTGAACCTCACCATCAGGCCAGGAGTAAGAGATCAGCAACATTAGGGGCATTTTGGGGAACAGTTCAGAGATGAGTCATGTTAGCAAATCCTCTCCAGCACTTCCAGCATGGTGCTTGTGGTCTTGAAGAAGCCCATGAGGCAAATAAACTCCTTCTGTTTTTTCCTATGGTTTTTATTCCTCTGCTCTGCTAACAAAGGATTGAGAAATATATCGACCTGCCCCAGCAAAGAACTCAGATCATGTTTGCAGTGGTAAAGGCACATAAGACACTTAGGAATTACCACTACCAGAATCAAAAGTAATCCTGAAACACCAAAACCATTGCTATATACAGGTAGATTTCAGAACATTTCATAGAATTGTATCATAGAATCATAGAATGGCTTGGGTTGGAAAGGACCTCAAAGATCATCTAGTTCCAGCCACAAGAAACAAGGTAGAAATGCGTGTAATAGGCAAGCAAATATTTAATTATTAATAATTCATATTTTCAAAATGTAGGCCTGATTTTTTTTTTATTTTTAAATAACATATATGACTTCAAATTTTGAATGAGGATAGTTTCCATTTTAAAATGGACCCGGAAGGATGAAAGCTATGAATTCAAAAGGCTGAAAAAATCTTCCATATGATGCAAACCAGCTCACTGCTGGCTGAACAGAGAACCACCAAGGTGTATTTCAACAGCAGAAAAGATGACCTAATCCACATTGACCTCCTTCCAAAACCAACAATTTCCAGCACTCCCAGTGGGAATCCCTCTTCGTCACTGCCGTGTGGTGACAGAAATCCCCGCTACCATCAACCTTGGTTGGAGAAGGACAGACCAAGACACTGCCACATCTGCTCCCTCATTGCACTTGTGGTTTTCCACTTCTCACCACTCAGGATTGGTAGGCAACTTTCCCAGCCTGACAGCGATTGAGCAATGCCTTGGGATTGCAAACCTTGGAGCCCAGTGCCTTGGGGACCACCTGTGTTCCTACAAATGAAGGCAGCAGAGGGTCGGGATGATTTGCCGTAGGTTATGTGATTAAACAGCAACTCTGAGTTTGCAAAGCTGTCGATCCATACCTTTCATCAGCATTTAATTCACTGAAAAAAAAAAAACCCAACAACAACAACAAAAAAACCCCACACAACCCACACCAACCCTTAAAAGCTTCGGAGTTGCATTTCTCGTGGCTGCAATAATACTTACAATATGGACTCTAGCAGCTTTTTATGTAACTGCTGCTCTTAATCAGCTCAGTGTTAGCAGCTCTAACCTGCTCTTCCTTGATTTACTTTATTTTATTTCTAAAACAAACATAGATTTACAATCTCTCTGATTTCCCAGCTTTTATGCCACTCCACTGAGGCGCTTTAAACATCTCATTTATCTCCCATACGTTGGGAAATTACAACCCCCTCCTCTCCAAAACAAACAAGCAAGGGAAAAAACCTCCAGCTAAAATCTACACAGTTGGGAAGTGTTGATTTAAACAATAACCCTGAAACAAGATAGGGAGAGCCGCGAACACGAGAACAGACTTTTATTTTCCCTTTGCACAGATCGAGCTGTGAGGCTGTTTGCATCAAATGTTGACTTGTTCCAAGGCAGCATCTATTTATATGTTGTGGAACTGCGAGGAAGCAGTGTGAAATAATAATTTTCAGTCTTTTGGGAAAGACCGCGCCGTTCCATTTGTTTTAGCACACGTTTTCCACCACATTTTTCCACTTCCACGTCTGTCCTTCTGTGAAAGCTGGAAAGCATGGCAGTAATATTAAGTATTGGACTGCCCAAGCGAGGTTTGGATAGGAAATACATGCTAACATTTTTTTCTGATCTGTATCATTTATGAAGAAAATCCTTCCCTAATTAGACAATTTAAGCTGTGATTGCTACCGATGGATGTTTGCTGAATACAAAGGGCTGTGCTTAAACAGAGTACCCATGCATTTTGCACCAGGGAAAGCAACTCTGTGCACCAACGTTGGAATCTGTTTTGCTATTGCTATTTGTTGGTTTAGACACCTATGTGTCTTTTTCTCATTTCTCTTTAGCCTACATTATACTAATATACTCACAATACTAATACAAAGCTTTCCCTTCCTAATTAATATTTTGTAAAATATAAGCAAACAACTCACATTTTTCCATGAATAAAAGGAATAACATTCCCTTTCTCAGCATTATCTCCAACCTCTGTTGTTGGTTTTTTTTTTTCCTTCACTCAAATGATGTTTTTATTTACCCATGGCAAGCTGTGTAAAATTACTACTGGAAAACACTCCTCTGCAAGATGCATCAAGTCAAGGTTGGAATTTTGAATCCAAGATAACCTCCAAACACCAAAACTGTTCCCTGTAGTTTTTGCAGCAGACCCAACAATTCAACACTCCCCCCTTGAAAAGAGAAAGCGATCAAACCCCAAAAGTCTCCTTTGTGTCAATGGGGCGTAGGGGGGACAGTTACAAATCTAAGCTCTCCATTCCAGCGCACATCCCCAGATGTAAATAAGCACACAAGCATGTTGCTACATATTTTTACTGAAGCAATTACCGACAGCCTTATCAGCGGCGCGTTCCGCACGGCGCGCATTACTTATCCGTTGTGCCCTCTGCTGGATGCTGCACACAAGGCAAGCGCTATTATTTCCAATTAATTTTTGGCATCATCACTTGGCATCCGCTTTAGGAATGCAAAGCGTGAAATTTGTAGTAGCAGGTTTAATATTTGATCCAGCCAAAAATATTTTTGCTACAAGGACTTACCTTTGGTGGTGTTTTCCTCCCCTGCCCCCTCCTCTCCGTGCTGCCGAGCCTTGTTTGTGGTCCAAACTCAAAAATCTGCCACCGAACGCCGTACGTGGCAGGAATAATTTCATGCTGTGCAAAATTTGTTTCATTTCACATCCTGTAAGAATAATTACTTAGCATAATGCCACTTAAGCTGCGTTTCTAGGTGCAAACATTAAGGAAATGGTAAAGAGCTCGATCCTGGTTGGGAGAAAAAAGGGCATTTAGGGGTTGGTGGGGTTCTGTAAAGCTAGATGTTTTTAATGCCAGGGACAACAAGCAGAATTAAAATGTCCTAAGTGCTATCACCAAATTTAAAAACACAATAAAATTGGGCACCTCGATAGCACACTGCCTTCATAAATACAGGACAGCGCTCCTGGTCTGTATTGCCTCAAGTTTCCTGTGTTTTCTGTAATTAGGTTTATTTGAAGGTGACAATTGCCCAAGCAGCCTCGAATAAAAGAGCAAGGGAAGCAGCTCATGTCATGTTACTGACCCATTTTTACATAGAGAACAGGACAAGGTAGGTTTGGAGGAGACTTGATGTGGCGTATGAGAGGGGTGTGTTGAACAAATTTCAGCATAAGCACCTTAGTACTTCAGGGCACTGTGATACGCAGTACCAAGGAGGCTCTGATCTTCCCTCTGGACCTCCCAAAAGAGGAAGAGTTTCTCTTTGCTATAGGCAGTTACTCAAGGTTCACTCTGTAAAAACGGACTTACCTCCATCAGAATCAATCTGCAGTGAAAGTCAAGGGCAGCTTGGCCTAATCAAATAACCTCAATTTTAAGGACCAAAATTAAAATTCTGATTCTTACTTTTCCTTTCCTAAACGGTGGTAAGAAATAATCTTCAGTGAAAAACATCTCCTGAGAAGCACCTTATTGCCTCATGCTTTATCCATCAGTGACAACACTCCTGTGCACCAAGTAGCTTCATCTTCCTCAAGGCCATTATGTCTCTTCCTTACTTGTAGTGGGGCCAACAAAGACTTACAAACATAAATTCACTGATGACCGTTCCGTTTGCGTTCAGTTGGTTCAACCTGACAAAAGACACATTCTCACATTTGTTAGGAACGGGCTGAGGATGTTCTCTGGATGGAAACCACCACCAGAATGTGCTACCTCCAACCTACCCACAACCAACACAAATTGCGGTCATGGCCTCGAGCCTGCCAGATTTCAAGAAGCATTTGGACCACACTCTCAGAAACACAGTTTGGATTTTGGGTGGTGCTGTGTGGAGCCAGAGGTTGGACTCATTGAACCCTGTGGGTCTCTTCCAACTTAGGATATTCTATGACTGCATGAAATTCCCTCACTTCCACTCACCTGAAACAAGTTATTTCAATTCGCACTCATTCTTGTTTTCACTCCATTTTGAACAGGCCTTTTGTGAAATGTCAGGTTTGAACATAGTAGAGGAGTCAAGAGGCAGCAAGGGAAAAAATTACGAATTTTAGGAAAAAATGGTAACAATTTGGGCACACAAATTGTTCTGCTTTGTGGTCTGAATTAGGCAACAGACCCTCCTTGAGGAGGTTTCATCATCACCAGTTCTTCAGATGAGCTTTTTATACTACTTTGTACTTTTATTATACACATTGTACAAAGTGGTTTTGATGCTAAATCAAAGGCCAAGACAAAGAGGAGCAATAAACAAAAGGCTCCCAAGCAATCTAAGTGGAGGGCTTCTTCCCCTTCGATATGTTTTTCCCTCCTGAAAATTGGCAAGTTGCTGCCCCATCTGACAAGCAGTGTGTCACAGTTGTCCAAAGCCTGCTCAACTACTCGTGCACAAGGGGCAACGTGTGAAGGACGCAGTGGCACTGGTGCTCCTTGTCCTCTCTGCAGGGCCCTTGGTGGTCACAAAGCATGGTTGCTCCATGTACCAACCTGACAAGGGCAGTGCTGCAAGCACTCGCTCCAGCTTTGCTGGGCAGATCTAAACCAAACAGCCTTTCGGAGGGTACTGACAAGGACATCTTCATCCCCTGCTGTGAGCAGAGCAGCTTTAGTCTTTGTTTGCTCTCCTAGCACTGTGCCAAGCTCCAACTCTGCAGGTCCCTGGGGTGGTCTGCAGCCAGGCCACGCTGAGGGCTTCCCATCCCCATGGGCATCACTCGGAGATGCCATCTGTAACATGGGTGCTTTGTTTCCTGAATCTTAGAGATGTGGAGGCTGGGGAACATAGCAATCGGGTTTTGTGCTCTCTACCCCCTGCCTCAGGCTGAGGTGGCCCACAGCACTTCCAATGGATGAAATGTTTATATGACCCGGCGAATTTTATTCATTTTGAAAGCGCAGTGGGGAAGACGGGGAAGCAGGGCATTAAGTACATTCAAATTAACACAGCATTTACCGAAAGCAGCATAAAAAAACAAGAACACAAAAGCGGTTCCGTTCTGAGGCGCTTGCTACTTGTAACTCATTTCTCACCAAACCCAGGGATGAATCAAGGGCACCAGCACTGTCCCTGGGCATGCTGTAACTTCAGCACCACTTTGCTTGACAGTCAAGTGGCTGTAAGCCATCCCAAATACCTGTGCCACCCTACAGACCCTCTCGAGGCTGACCCACGAACAGGTCTTGGCAACGCATGTGTGCGTCTGCAAGGCACGGGGATTTCAGCTGTGTTTCAGGACGGATCGCTCTGCTCAGCATCCGGCTCCGCAACTCTCCTTTCAGCTGCAAATATAAGTTACCGACATCTTGACGAAGGCCAAGCCCGACGATTTAGCAATTGCCTCCCTTTATTTCTTTTTAAAGACCGCGCTGAATCACGATGGGATTTGGGGGTTTTGTTTTAATGGCAAGGCAAGAATTCGCTGATCCTCCCCACGGCGAAGTTACTTTCAAGTCAGCGAAAGTTCTTGGCCCACGATGAAAAGTCTTTGCCAATTAGCGCTCAACAACCTCAATTCATCCCTCCTGGTTCAAGATGAGTAGGAACCTAATAAGGCTGTGATAAAAGGGCAAAAGGCACAGAGTACCCAAAGGGGATTAATGGGCTCTTCCATTTATTTGTCTTCCCAACAGCTGAACTGTTACAAGTATTGACGGGCTTCAAACGGCCCCGCGCCCGACGCAGCCCCAATGGCCACCTCCAGCCCCAGCCCCGCAGGGCCAGGGCTTCCCCCTGGGCGATGCCAAAACCAACAAAGCCCCGGGGATCAGGTAATGAAACTTCAGCTTTTCCCCCTTTGAGATTTATTTACTGGCAGCTGACAAGGGGCAAATTCAGCGCGGATTGTGTAGCCGAGGCCCTGTCAAGCCTTCAGAGGCACCCTTATGTCGAATCACCTTCCTGACTGGCATGTCGCTGAAAAGCCCTCGGCGCTGGTCCTTAACAGCTCCCGACAGCACAAAGGACACTCCAGACAGATGCCTACATGGCATCCTGCAGCATTTTAAAAGAGAATTAGTGGTTTTAATTATGGTCGTCGTATGAAAGGAAACCATGCAAGCTCCGCAGGAGACCTTTGATCAAACCCTTTTGCTAGCACAATGCCGCGGAACTGTGACTATTCCTAGCAAGGGGCCTTTTCTCGCTGAATGACTCACCAGTGATCTTTGAATGCAGACAAGTTCCTCGCCCTCCCTCTTCATTAGCGAGCATTTCTATACAGGCCCTATATAGCGAACGGAGTCTAGGAGCTATACAATGGGGGGGAAAAAAAGGATCCCTACAGATTCTGGCCTCCTCTTAGGAAGTGCTGAAGGACTCTGAGTGACTTTATTCATTAAAACAGGTTGCTATTAATTAACTGTCATAATAAAATAAAGAACTATTATTTGCATTTCTTAGTGCGCTCCCTTTAGTAATATGTATAAAAAGATGCTTGTAACAAAAAATGAATTTATAAGGGAGAAAAAGCCCTCTGAAGTCGTCCCCCTTCACTTCTTTTTTTTTTAAGGCCCAGGCAGCAGGAGTCTGACTAATTATTAGGGCTGGTTCTGCAAGAGAACAAATAGAGGTAAAACACAAATATGAAAGTAATTAGGAAAATGCAAAATCCTGTTTACTTGGCAACCAACGCATGCAACTGAGACTAACGAAGAGCAAATCAGCTTTGCTTGTTTGATAAACTTAGGGGTGCCACCTAAGAGGAGCTGATAAAAATTAAACTTCTGCCAGCATCCCTCAGCACTGCCTTTCAGCAAACGGGCTTACTAACACACAGGGCTTCGTCTGAAAGCACCAGCAAATCTAATTGGAACAGATTCACAGGAGGAAATCTCACACTTCCTTCTCCGTTAAACGTTTTCACCTTTGCAATCTGCCATCGGTGATACCTTCCAGCTGAGCATCCAGCACAGCCACCCGTGTTTGCACGTGCAATTCATACGCTAGCAGCGCTCACAGATGCAAGCATTTCTGGTCTCCTTCCCTAAAAAAAAAATCAACATTTCCACTGCTGCTCACACCTGGGAATGCATGTGGTGGGAAAGTTCTGCTTGGAGTTTGCATTGCTGCTTTTTACAATACACGGTGATACATCACTTGAAGCAGACTGCAGCTTACATACCTTGTAGAGCCCCTCTTTTCTCCCAAGCAGATAGTAGAATTCACAAAAGCTGCCAATTATTTCAAGACTATGCAGCTAAGGAGAGGCATCGAATCAAGATAAAGAAAACTCTTGGCTCAATATATTTGCTTGAATGGATTCTCAATAATGCAGGTAACAAAAGCACTCAAAAATTGGATTCCTAATGCTTTTCTGCCAGCCTGAAGGACTGATTCTGAGAAGTGAGAAGAAAGTCAGCCTTGAGAAAGCTGCATGGAGGAATGTACGACATTCTCTCCCTCTGTACAAACACTTCTGCAGGAACTGACAAAAAGGAAGAGATTTAAGTGAGGAACAGTCGACCTGAAATGTAGTCAATTACAACACAAAGAGCTAAAAAGACACCCCTGAATCGCTCTTCTTCACTCTCCCCTTTGCAACCTACAAGCCTGAGTTTTATTTTTCTTTTTCATTGGTCATTTCTTATCTGCTGCTTGGACAGGAATTGATTCATAGAAGGACAGGGGAGAATTGCTATGGAAATCATTGGAATGAAAGGGAGAAAAACAAAGAAAAAATAAAAGAATCCAAAGAGCAGTTTGATTTTTATACATACAGCACTCCATGAAAGTGCTCAAGTTTTCCCACAATGAGTTAGAGGGACCAACAAAAAGTCATCTTCTCTTGAAGGAATCTGTTAAGTTCAGCAAGTACACAAGCACCTAAAACTGCCCCTATCCGTGTGCACAGCACAGCACATCCAGCACTCAAACTACACACCAAGTTCTGCAAGAGAGCATCCCCACAAAGCTCCCAGCAGAGCCACCCAGTAACGTGATCCTTACAGAAATCCTTCTGCCTTCTCCAAAAAGTTTACTAACCCAAATGCACCCCAGGACCGACAGCAGTTTCTCTCCCATAAAACCACCATGCTGAGATTTCAGAGGATGGAGGAGCAAAGCATGAAAACTCTGCCAAACATGCACTTCCAGTAACACCACCAGAGTTCAGCGTCTGTTTTAAGCCTTTCTAAGACATATTAACTGACAGAACCTTGAAAGACAAGCTATTTCATGTCATTCTTTGGAAAATATGAAGCTGAGCTCTTGGGAACTGAGTCTTCCTTAGCCTTTGGGGAAGAATGGAAAGCAGGATGGATGTCAGCACTGCAGCCTCCCTACCCCAGACTCACACAGCACAGGAGATGCCATGCTGCTGCATACAATCACGCTGGTCTGTGAAGAAAAATATAAATTACTCGCTACAGGAAAACCACTGCAGTGAAGTCTGTCACAGCATAAAATCCCAGTGCAATGAAAACAGCCCTCCCTGCAGTGAGCTGGGTTTGTCTTCACCCAACACCATCACCCCATACCAGTGGCTGCATTTGTTCCCAGGGGGTCATTTTGGCAGCACCACAGAGGCACAGCCAGGGCATGGAGGGCACCTGAAACAGCACACAATCATGCTCCTGCAAGGGCTCCATCCTGCATGCTTGTCCTGATGGAAACCCACGTACCCATGCTGCCCCATGACTGCAAAAATGCACAGACACACAGTCTAAGGAAAAATGTAGTAAAACTCTTTGCTTGACAACAGCAGCAATGTTTAAGGGCAAAACATATACTTTTGCATCTATAAACCATCCATAAACATCCATAAACAGATCTAAATGATTTTCTCAGTGCTGCCTTTAGGAGGAAACTCTCTTCTTGAAACACCGCATTTTATTTTGTGTTGAGCTTTCTTCACATACAAACTGTTCATTTGGCAACAGCAATCGGATACCAAACAACAGTATGCTCCTGCAGAACCCTCTGCTCTTTTTGTCACCTTTTCCCAACATTCTCACATTGTCTGTGACCAACTCAAAGCTCTGGACCTGTCAAAATCCTCAGCACCTCAGAAGGGGCACAGTGGAACAGGCACTACCCAGCTTGCCGCTTCAGCTCAGCTTTCATTTCCCTCAGCCCCTGCAGTTCCTTCTGGAGGTGGTTCACAGCCTGTAGGATATCCTGCCGCTGGGGATCATCTTCTGCTTTCTGGGTGTAGAGGAGGAAATGTTTAACAGTTTCAGAGAGCAATGCCTCAGGGTCCTCACCCACCCGATGGAGACGCAACATCCTCTCGCAGGCTATGGCGTAGTTTTTGTGCCAGTTCACTGGGTGATGTGGATGAGAGCTGACAATTTCTTTGTAGGACTGTTAAATGGCAAAAAAAAAAAAAAAAGAAAGAAAGAAAGAAAAAAAGGGGACAAATTAAGCAAACAAAGGCGACCAACAGCTCTTAACAGTGCTTCAGAACTGCCCATAAAGGAACAGATGCTACTAAGATGTCTCCATCATCCAGAGTCAGAGCATATCTGAAACTCACTCTGTGTTTGCCATGTGATGTGTGGTAGTGTGAATCTAAAATCCAGGGATTTTGTGCAGCAGCTGTTTGTTTAGAAACATTACAGACAATTGAGAAATTGAGATAACCCCAGAGCACATTATGCCCTTTCCCAAGAGGGAACCAGACTGGGCAAAGATGGATTTCCCTGCTGTGCCTGCAAAAACACTGACTCAGTGTTCCAGGAGATTGGGACACCTTCAACAGGATGTGAGCAGTTTGAATCCTAGGGTTGCCTGGGTTGCAAAGGAGCACAGTGCTCATCCAGTTCCAACCCCCTGCTGTGTGCAGGTCACCAACCAGCAGCCCAGGCTGCCCAGAGCCACATCCAGCCTGGCCTTGAATGCCTGCAGGGATGGGGCATCCACAGCCTCCTTGGGCAACCTGTGCCAGTGCCTCACCGCCCTCTGGCTGAAAAACTTCCTCCTAATATCCAACCTAAACCTCCCCTGTCTCACTTTAAAACCATTCCCCTTGTCCTATCACCATCCACCCTCAGAAACAGCCGTTCCCCCTCCTGTTTATACACTCTCATCAAGTACTGAAAGGCCACAATGAGGTCTCCCCGGAGCCTTCTCTTCTCCAAACTAAACAAGCCCAGATCCCTCAATCTTCCTTATCAGGAGAAAGGAGCATTTGCTAAGTGGCAATATTGATAAGCTCAACATCATGCCTGGGAACTTCATGGAACAGAACAGCAAAAATGACAGGAAAATGGGCAAAACTTTAAAGGAAGCGATTTACAGACTGTTTGCTGGGCTATAAAACATCTCCTCTCTGCTGACACACACTGATCGTTTCGTGCATCTGCTGGCATCTCTGGCAGTGCAGTATTTATTGAGATACCTACACCAGCTTACGTGTGTCATTCTCTGCTGTGAAATGCAGCAGAATTAATTTGCAGTGAGAAGACTGTCGGATTTTACACTTGCTGGCTCAGATGCAAGACTGTGTAATGACAGAGAGGACAAGTGCATAGAGGGGACTTTAGGACAAGCAATCTCTTGGCATGGGTTTGGAGCCCAGCGCAGACAACATAATTATAGCAAAAGGAGGGTGTTGACTGGTTAGCTTTTGGCATCCTCTGTGACCAAGAGGGCAAGCAGGAAGGGATAAAATCCCTGAACAAATCTCTTTGAATCTGCTATGCTCCTGATTTGGATGAATGAGAGAGAATGCAGATTACAGGACAGCCTATCTAGATACACCGTGATATTTCCATGTGGTCAAAAGAATTAAAAAAAAAAAAAAAAAAGGATGGAGACTGCAGACAGTATTTATAACAAAATATACGACTTACAGTGTATGCCAACGTGTACAGCTGTGCTTTCATTTCTGCAGGCACACTGGCAGTTTCTGCAAGGCCAAATATAAAGAAAGCTGTTTTCATCCTAGGAGAACAAGAAAAGAAAACACCTTATAGCAACTGCTTAACATAACCAGCTCACATCTCCTGATCATGTCTTCACCATGTCCATAAAGCTCTTTAATTGTATGGGACAGTAAACAAGATTTTTTCAAGTCATCAGTGATACAGATTTCTTTCCACGGTATGCCCAAACTACCCTCTGTTCTTCAAGACGCTTTGAGCAGAACCTCTAAGTGAATGAAATTAGCATTTTCCTTCTGAAGTTTGGCACATTAAGATCCAATAAGGCCATGCACTATCAAGCTGCCTGCTTTGGTGTGTATTTCCATGCACTGGGGAGCAAAGGAGCATCACCTGGCTTGCCACATCTCCTCATTGGCGACAGCTTCCCAGGAAGAGGGCTTGAAACTAAACGGGAATTAAAACAAAATGCAGCCATCAGATCCATGTCATGTCATTGTGTTTTGCTCACTGCACAATCATCCCTTCTAACCCAAGCACTGACAGACCTCCCAGGCAGCAGAAAACCTGTCATGAAGCCTACAGCTCTGACAGCAGGGAATTCAGCTGATCCTCAGTCATTCATCAAACTTTATCCCTCTCCCTGCACAGGGGGAGCCTCTGGTGTTTACATCAGGTGTTTCACAGCATCCCAGCTATCCACAAAGTGAGAGATGATTTTTACCAACCCATCATAGCTCAGTCTACAACATTTAAAGCTCTGGGTGTCCCATGTCTTCAACGGTTTTGGGCTCCCAATGAAGTTTTAGGATCAGAATTGGACCTGACAGTTGACTAGAAACCTCAATTTTTAACACTAGCAAAAAACAAAAAGCACATGCAGAGATACCGTGTGTTCCAAAACATAAAGCATTAAGATTAAAGCTCAGATTTAATTTCTCTAACACTGCAATGGATGTGGTTATGAGGAATAGGAAGCAGGAAGACACAGAGCTGTGCTTCTGCCTCTTACCTCCCATACTCTTCAGTCCAGTTATAGAGATTTCTTGTCAGACGGATCCACTCTCCTGGGTCAAAGACAGCATCAGAAGGAACCAACTTCTCACAGGTACCCCATGGCCAAAGCGAGTAACTCCTCTTCCAGGTTGAGTCCCCTTCATGAAGACCTATGCAGACAAACACTTCTTTACTGCCAAAAAAAGGAACAAAGAGAGGAATGGTGAAGCCATGTCAGAGGCCCTGGGCAATCCCGCGTGCTTGAGCTGCCCACCCACCCCATGTTGGTGCAGCAGACAGGTCTCAAGAAGCACAACTGTAGACGTCTCTGTTCAGTGAGGGGAAGCTGAACCAGATGAGCTTTAAGAGTTCCTTCCAACTCAAACAAACCTATGATTCTATTACTTTCTGCAGCACAGAGCATCTCGCATCAGAACGTCTCTGGAACAGCTCTGTGGGCACATAAATACCTCCATGGTACTGCACACCTCGTGCACCAGAGCAGGAGGGACATCCAAGGGAGATGTTCTCCCGTGTCACACCTTACATCTGTGCCAGAAGTAGGAGAAGCCCACTTTGTCCCAGTGGCACCTGGCCCTGCTAGTCTGCCTCCCCACGCTCGCCCCAGCTAGTCTAAATGCAGATGCTATTCTTATTCATGGGAGTATCTAATCCTTTCTCCACTCTTACTAAGCTATTTTTATATGATGATTATTCCTGGAATACATTCATTCTATGCTAATCACTTGGCCACAATGTTCAGGAAGGAGAAGCTGCAGCAATTTACTCTCCAACCATCATCATTTTGAGTACACAGGAATGCTTCCTTTTTTTTTTGTGACGAATTGTGTCAGCAAAAGAAAAAAAAATCCATAAATATTCTCTGCCAATCACCTTCTTATTTTTCCTTCCTAAAATCCAAACTTACCTCAAAACAACGAGAGTATTATACCTTGTTCAGCAAGACATAATACTGTTCAACAACACTGAACAACATTATATCTGGATGGAGTTACTTCCGCACAGATATTTGCTTTAATTGCAAAAATAATCTCATCACTGGGGAGGAAGTCAGTAGAGAAAATTGGTCTTTTGGATGCAGCACCAAGCTGTTCCATAAACAATTTCAAGAGAAAAAGGTTGAAGATTTTCAGAAAGCTGTTCCATTATGAAAGAAATGCTTACTGCTTATTCGCTTTGAGGAAATGGTGGAGATTAAAAGCAAGGGTCCCATCAGGTAATATTCCTTCCACAGGGTTCCACCGGTTCCCAGGAAAATGAACACCAGGTAAATGCTTTGCCAGCTTGGGTAAATACCATTCATAGGTCATCATCTATCACCAAAAACATTATCGTAATTAAAACAAGAAGCAGAGTTTCCATCCATTTTACACCAGCAGCTGTAGAAATGCCTTTCATGTGAGTAATGATTCCATTTATTCAGTAAGGGTTTCCTCTCATTTCAGCAATGGCCCGGGACCATGCCATCAGATCAGACCATCAGTGGCTTCCACTTGGAGAAACATGGTCATTGCCACTGAGGGGAAAAAGTCTATGTAAACCCCAAATAGCTACAGCTGTGAGGAGACACAAGAGAGCTTTGGTTAGACATGGGGCATTGGGTGAGGGCTCCCCAACAAATCACAGTACCCTGTTGCAAAGCCAAGTGCAAGGATTATGTGCTAGTAGAAATGCAACTGTGCCTTCCTGCAAAGAGGATTCTTCTCCTTCCAGTACTCAGGAAAAACAAGCACAACCACCACCCCAGGGGACACAGCATCTTCATTTGAATTAAAAGAAAAAAAATAAGTAAGTCTGCAAAAGCACCTTTGGTGGATCAGGATAACACAGGAGACCTCAGGAATTGGGCCCCAACATGGCAGAGCCCTTGAGAGAAAGCCCAAAGCCCCATTGCCCAAGGGCTGCTGGCTGACTCTCAGCCCTCCAGACTGCTCCCAACATGCAATTTTCTGAAAACAGAAAGGATGAAGCTTTCTCAGCAAGGTAAACATCAGCCCTGTGCAACAACTGGATACCTGCCACGTTGCCTCATTCAGTATCACCTTCTGAACCTACCTCTTGGTCCACTAATGTGATATCTGGCCTCACTCCTTCAACATAATGCAGGTAACGAAGGGCGTTCCCAGGTAAGTCTCCTCTTAGCAAAATCACTGCACCCATTGGCATAGAGGACAGCAGGTTTTTTGCAAACTTATCAACAGTGTAATTGTTGCTCTGATCACAATCACTGAAGAAAGCAGATGAAAAAGAACATTTTAAAGCCAGGCACTTGCACGGCTTTGCCCATGTTTGGAACAATTTTATGCAATAGACATCCAGTGGTGAGGTCCTTCCCCTTTGTCAGATCTGGCTGAAAAGCATCATCTCCACTTAGAAGATACAAACACGAAGCCTTTAGACTGCTGTCCCCCAGAAGCTAGAACAAGAGACATGCCACTATGGTTTTGCACAGATACACACACAGTGCATGCATTCATCTTAATGCTGATCTTTTTTTCTAAATTTTTCTTCTTGGACTAAACATAAAGATTTGGAGCTGGAAGTGCCAGTACACAGTAAGTATTTGAAACCCTCCCTACTCTTTTAACACTTTTAATTAACCTGAGCCTTGTGCAAAGCAAGGATTTCTGCCTATGGAGCCTCTGAGCTCAACACTTCACCAGTTGGTCAAGCTCCACCTGAGCAGCCGTACTGCTATACTGATTTTTACCTAACCCACTGCAGAGTTCTCAACGTGGTTATGGAATAAGGAAGCCTTATATTATAAGATGTAATTCATTTAATAAAAGAAAGAAAAACTAAGAAAAAACACTGGGAAACTTGAAGCAAAGCATGGGAAAGAGAAGGTGATGCCCGAGACGATGTCTTACCTATAGTTGGCCCAAATTTGAGCAGCAATGAGAGTCCCAGCAGAAAACCACTCCAGCCACGGCAGCACTCGGCTGCCCTGCAGCACAGCACCTCCGAGGGACGTGAGAGCAGCCAGCCCCAGCCCTGCCAGCACAGCCACAGCCATATTGCTCTGCATCCAGAACCGCTCCACCTAGGACAGAAGGCAATGTGGCAGTGCTTCCTTGGGATGCGAGTCTACACTTTTGGAGCAGGATATCTCCGAGCTGGAAAGCTCACAAATGAAGGGCAGACAGAGACAAGGAAAGGAGAAGTTTCTTTCCTTTATTCATAGAATGGCCTGGATTGCAAAGGAGCACAGTGCTCATCCAGCTCCAACCCCTGCTGTGTGCAGGTCACCAACCAGCAGCCCAGGCTGCCCAGAGCCACATCCAGCCTGGCCTTGAATGCCTCCAGAGATGGGGCATCCATAACCTCCTTGGGCAACCTGTTCCAGTGCCTCAGCACCCTCTGTGTGAAAAACTTCCTCCTAATTCTTCCTTTTAAACATACATCATCTATCTAAATACCCAGAGACCATATTTATGCTTCCCCAGTTAAAAGGGAACAGAAAATGTAGCTGCATGCTTGCACCCTCTGCATCTCCAAGACAACCACCTGCTCTTGATTCACAAGGGACCCAACAGCCAACGAAGCATGAAGGAGGCTGCTTCCAAAAACCAACACCCCAGAGCAATTTTCAGAGTGAAACTTACCACTCCCAGAAACAGAGGCTTTGTAACATCCAAATTTGCTCTCCAGGCGAAAAAGAGTGAATAAACACAGAGCATTCCAGCGAAGAGACAAATCACGGGTGATTTCTGTTGCTTTATCCTATAAAAAATAATAAAATAAAATAAAAATAAAAAAAAATAGTAGCACTATAGTGGCATGATCAAAAGTAGGAAAAAGTTATATGTGCATGAAGACAGCTGTCTCTCTGCATATCTGAATGCGTTTAATGCAAAGAGCGGGTCAGTTTTACCTTACTTTTCCAATTTATGAAACTTTTGTTTTTCAGAGCATGCAGCCATCAGGATCTCAAGATTTTTAAGGCATCTACAGAGTCACAGGGTAATTAGGTGCAGGGCTGTTTTGCTCTTTATCAATAACACAGGATAACTGCTGAAATTTCTGCCCAAGGAAGCAGAATAGCTCCATGTGGCACAAGGCAGAGAAAGCACCTAAAGCTCACACTTGGTCAGTAAGGAAATGCAGGTGGGAGTAAATATTCCCCTCCAACTTACCGCAGTGCTGTGCTGAAACAGGCCACGAGTGCCAGGGCAAGGACAGGAAGGGACAGCTCTGACCTCATCTGCTCCAGCTGGAAGCTGTGGGGAAATCAGTGCATGTCTGCATGACCCTCAACTCAGTGCCTGCACTCAGTGCAATGAGAAAACAGGGCAGCTGTACGGCAGCACCCCTGTTCTGCTGGGGTTGAGTCTACCAGAAACAGGAACAAGCCAGGATTTTGAATCCCCAGCAGTGGAATAGTCATGACTTTACTCACACCAGCATATCTCTCATACTTGATCGAGTCTCGGACTTGGCCTGGATTAAAAAGAAAGAAAGAAAATGAGAAATTCACACACTGACTGGGGAAAGGAGAAGTCTTCCCGCTTTCTGTCTGCAGAACCCTGAGTGTAAAGGGCTGCTCTAGAGCTCTTTCAAATGGTACCACACTGATCACAGGGGACAGGAATTGCTTAAGCAAAACCAAAGACAGCAAACTACTCGAACGTTCACTGCAAAATTTTCCTCCATTTTTTTGTTTTACATTTTTGCATGGTTCACCACCCAGATGAACCCAACTCATTACCTTGTGACCAGAGCACATCATATGGCTTAGCTGTGAGCTCCACTAAAAGTGCACGACTGGGGGCACCTTCCCATAGCCTGAGAGCACCTCATGGGCCTCAATTTCTACTTCTTTACCTACTTGGAGAAGACCTCCAAGGTCAAGTCCAACCCTAACCCTCCCCCACGATGCTCACTGCCCACGTCCCTCTGTGCCACATGTCCACCATTCCTGAACACCTCCAGGGACAGTGCCTCCATCACTTCGCTGGGTACGATTCAGGAAGTCTGGAAGGTGTATTTAACCTCAATAAAAATGGAATAGTACGTTCCATTTAAAAAATAGTTATGAACATAAAAGTGTGAGAGGATGGCTCTTGCA
Source organism: Centrocercus urophasianus (assembly GCF_019232065.1). NCBI lineage: Eukaryota > Metazoa > Chordata > Aves > Galliformes > Phasianidae > Centrocercus > Centrocercus urophasianus. The sequence continues at coordinate 49,097,872 of NW_024884586.1, forward strand.
TTAGCCCAACCAGCATTAGGACCAAACACTTGGATTTTGCTGCATGCACTGCTCCAGTTTCAGACCAGTTCAACATAAATGTGGTGCAGGATTACACATGGCCCATCCTTAAGCCTCCTGAACATCAATTTGAATTCATCAGATCTAATGGAGAAAGCAGTCGAGAGATTTGTATGCATTGGCATTGCTCTGCCCAACAGAACCTAGTTCTCAGAAGAGGTCTGGGAACAGGACAACAGGGAAGTCTCAGAAGTCCTTCAGAGGGTGGACCTTATCTCTGTAGGAGCACAATGCTATGTAAAACACAACCCTTTCTTTTATTCCCAGCATTCTGCATTGAAAACTCTGAGACAAAATGGCCACTGCTCTGCTTGGGTAGCCAGAGCTCAGTTTGGGTTGAAGCAGAAAGATGCAAATCCTACACTCTGCACACAGTTATATTGTATCTCCCTCTCTTTGCAAGAGCACAAAGCAGACAGAATAATTCAGAGCAAACGATTCTGAGATTCCCCCAAACCTACCATTCACTTCAATGCAACATTACTGAGATGTAAGTTAGAGGAATCTCTTTTAAGGTTAAAGCAATGAAAAATTGCTTGCAGCCTCTTTCAATAGCTGGGTTTAAAATGATTTAAAAAAAAAATAAGCCAAATATTTGTCTTAAAATAAGAACAACACAAAACAGGTGTTGCCATCTCTCTCTAGCAAGACTTGGTCTTTGGGTTGTTATAAATATGACACATGTGGACAGCCCCTGGTAAATAGCACAGCTCATCCCACAATGACAAAGAGAATCAGGTCTTGCTTTCCCAGCCATCGAACCCACACCCAGAAAATCTGACAGATCCAAAGGTCAAACTCAGGAAATTATTTTTAAAGAAATTTCCAATTTTTCCACCTCCAGGCCATTTAAGAAAGGTTCTGATGCCACATTACTCAAAAGAAAGCCTTGTAGGAAATGATCTTTATTTACCAGATTGAATGTCCCATATTCCTCCCTGAGAAAGTGGGTCAAAAATCCTTGAAAAGTCGTCTGGTCTCCCCATGTCCAACGGGCTCGATTGAGGTGGGACGAAGCCGGCAGATAGAGATAAGGCAGCAAACCAGCCAAGAAGCATAAACCCAACTTCAGCAAATGGCCTAGGGACAATTCCTGCACCAAAATATGTCATATTGCATAACAATGTTTATTTTAGTTTAATCATGCTGGAACTTCAAGAACAGATAAAGAAAAAACATCAAATATATTTACACAGAGCTGATCTCTCAATTTATAGTAAGTCCCTACAAAATGCTATGTTAAACCTTATGATTTTGTGGATTACTAGGAAACTGCATCAAACTGATCTCCTTTGCATGGCAGGGTGAAATTTAAGTGAAGCAAATAATATTAGCTAGGACTCATGAGTATCATACTCATTGCATCTTTCACATTTAAATCATGGCATGACATGCATAGATGGCTGAAGCACTGCAAGGCTGAGATAACCCACTTTGCAGCGATTAAGAGTTGGCTGGTATTCCATCTGGCAAAAAAAAAATGCTGCTCTAGTACAACTACACACATCATCACCATCATCAGGAGTCAGTTTTGCCATTTACTTTATCATGATTACACTGGCTAAATTGGATAGGCCAACTTTTGGGGTGGGATTTTCAAGATTGCCTAAGGGGTCAGGAAGACAAGACTTTCAAAGGGACTTCTGTGCCTAACTCCTTTAAGTGCTTTGGAAAATCCCACCCTAGAATATTGCACGCTTGCTTTATCATTAGCCACCGTCCTGTCAATCAAACACTTGTTCAGAATTTGGGGTTATGTGGAATAGACACCATTCAGCATTCAGAGCAACAACCCACAGAACAGAGAAAGTAGCCTGATAAAGTTGGCGGCCAAAATTTCTTTAGAAATTCTTAAATTTATTTCTAACTGAAAGGCACTGGTTTTGATCAAATATCTTATTATTAGGTGGTTTTCCGCAGCATGCTTTCCTGAACTGTCTAAAGTATTTCCCAGGAACATTACATTGCAACAGCATTCTCTCTGCTGGAAATCACAGAGGTCTGTGCACCTCCCTGGTTAAAAAAACAACTGTTTAAAGAAGAAAAATACACTGCATGAACCATCACTTTGGTAAAGGAAACAGGAAGGCTGCAGGGCTTTTGCTAGAAGGACTTTTGCATCAAGCTTGTCTGAACTGCATCTTATCTCTTGCTGCTCACACACTTCACTCTAGGCTTAGCTATAAGCTGTGCCACTGTGTAGAACCACACCTGATCTGCCAGGCTGAGGGTGTAGAAATACAGGTAGGAGCACCCCAGCACAAAGCTGCCCAATTGTCATCTAAAGGTAGAAGGCAGAGGGTACAGGTGGAGGTTTCTCTGGCCCACTTGTAAAGTGATATTAGTACTAAATCTTTTGAGATATGCAGCACTTTTTAGAGCAGAGTTCCTACAACATGTCTGCACCCAGCCCAACAAAGCCATCTGCAGAAAACCACCTACATCTGACAAGAGAATTGTAAAGTCCCTAAATGTTATCATGGAACCTCATCCAGATGGATGCACATCACCTTCCTGAGCCAGGTATGCAAAAAGGTCTCCTTGTTCTGCAATGAACAAGGAGATGACCTCCAGAAGTCTCTTCCGACCTCCAACTACTCTGAGATTCCAGGACATCTGACCGCTTCAGGGCTTGTTGTCCACTGAAGGTCAATTTTGCCTTGGTCTTCTCCAGCTGGCACAAGCCAGGTGCCTCACCTGAGAGTTCATAGAACTGGCTTGGGTTGGAAGGGACCTCAAGGATCATCATTCCCCTGCCACAGGTAAGGTTGCCAGCTGCTAAATCAAGTTTAACTAGATCAAATTGCCCAGAGCCTCATCCAATCTGGCCTTAAACACTTCCAATGATGGAGCATGCACAGCCTCTCTGGGCAGCCTGTTCCAGCAGCTCAGAACTCTCTCAGTAAAGAACTCTCCCCTGTCATCTAATCTAAATATCCTTTCCTTTAGTTAAAAACCATTCCCCTTATCCTATCACTACCTACATAAAAAGTTGATTTCCCTCATGTTTATAAACTCCCTTTAAGTACTAAAAGGCCTCAGTGAGGACTCCCTGCAGCCTTTTCCAGGCTGATCAAGCCCAGCTCCTTCAGCCTATCTTCATAGGAGGTGCTCCAGCCATCAGATCATCCTCATGGTGCTCCTCTGAACCTTCTCCAAAAGAGCCTCTTGCAGGACTCCAGTCCTAGTAGTGTCAGAGCTGGAGGCAACCAAACCTGGCACATCCCAGGGGCATGCTGAAGAGAAATGCATGAGATCAGCACCTGCAGCACCCTTGCTAATTCTTTGTGTCTTTGCTGGCAGCAGTCACACGATGGACAACAAGTCCATGCAGCTTCCATTTGCTACCACCAGGGAATCAACACAGAGAAACTCATCTCCAGTCATAAGCCAGTGCCTTAAAGCAAGCTAAAACAGCTGTGAGTCAGCAAAATACACACCGTCTTTCTGAAGAGCAGGAAGAGAACCCAAGGTACAATACAAGCAATATAAAGCACTATTGTGTGCTGATTGCACAAACTGAGGCCGCAGCAAAAAGCACCAAGTTTGGCGATCTGGAAGGGAAAAACAAACAAACAAACACCTCATAATTGCTCTTCACAGTTTGCAAAAAGAGCCACACGCCAAAGCAGCATCAATGCACCCCACAGCAGACATAGAGAACGAGACAAAACACACCTGTGAGCACTGGTTGGTTGTAATACAAAAAACACAGGTTACTTCAGTTAAGTTTTATGCCATAAAAATAATTAAGCCATTTCTATGTATGAAAATATGATTTTATGTAACAGGAGTTAATTCTTTCCTCTTCTGCAGGCACAGATGGCTAAAGTCAGGGCTACACAAACTTGCTAAACAAAGGGAATTAAAAGCAGTATCACTCAATAGCATAATTTCAGAACCTGTTTTCTGATAATAGAGGTAATGTGTTCAGACTATGCAGGGTATTTCTGGTACTCACTGAGGATTACTTAGCTTTGTTACCAGCACTCTGACCATCCCAGGCTGATGCTACAGAAAGCATCTCTCCACCTCAAGTGGCCGTAAGCTCTGCTCAGTCCTGCTTATTTCAGTCACTAGGTGACAATGGCATGTGAGGGGTAAACATTTGCCTTCACGTGGAGATGGGATCACCCAGTAGCTTTTAATTAGAATTTAACACTGGATGTTGCTTTGTCAAAAGAAAAACCTGCTACAATTTCAAAAAAAATCCTTGTGGTCTTCAGAGCTGCCCTGAAAGACTTGGGACACCTCAGTAATTCTTTGTGTATACCGGCGACCTGCAAACACACTGCTAAAGATGTTTCAGGCTGGATATTAGGAGCAAATTCGCAGAAAGAGTGATCAGGAACAGAGAGGTGGTGGAATCACCATCCCTGGAGGTGTTCCAGAACTATGGAGATGTGGCACTGAGGGCAGTGGGCAGAGGGCATGGTGGGAATGGGTTGGGCATGGACTTGGTGATCTTGGAGGCCTTTTCCAACCTTAATGATCCTGTGAAACGTGTTGTCGACTTGGTGTTTGTAGCCTGACCTCGTTGAGTTGTAGGGTGCTGAACACCCAAAAAAAAGGAAATAAGCTCACTGACTACTTCTGGACAACTCATTTGAAAATCCCACTGGAAACTGGGTGCGTCAAGCACAGGAGCAGCTTGGAAAATGCCCAACTCCATCTCCATGGAGTCCCAGTCTCTAGGGATCTCGGGACAGAATTGAGCAGAAAATAGGAAAAAAATAAATAAATCCAATGATGAAACAAGGTTTCTCTAGCCAGTGACAACACGTGTTATTTGATAACTTGCAAAGCTGAGTAAACTACCACTGTGGGCTCCTGAAATTCTAGGTTAGCCCAACAAAAATCCTTTTATTCACACAATTTATAGGAGTCACAGCAGGCAAGTCAGTAAGTAGAGAACAGATCAGATGTTCAGGCAAAGTAAAGTAGGAAGAGCAAGACTGGTGAGTAAAGCCATCTGACCACCTGATCTGCTCCCAGAGTAGTGAATACAGCATGAATTGTCCCTGTATTTAATAATGGCATTATTTTGGGGGTAGTTTTCATTTTGAAACAGTATACATTGAACTGCAAAGAACTGACAGAAAAATTGTCCACTTCTGTTTTTCATTAGAAATGTGGGTTTCAGACTGGATGAATTTTTCTGTAAGACGTATCTATTTACCCTTGGGAAAAATAACAGTCCTACCAACAAAACCTTGAACACTCACAGCCTACTTTGAGTCTTTGATGCAGAAAATTAAACTTTGTGCTAAAACATTTAGATGAAAATGATTTTGCTTTTTCCATTCCTATCCTCTACGTGTAAAGCAACACAAAAATGCCCATCCAGCGTGTCCCAACAAAACCCTTAAGCAAAGTGCACAGATTTTCAAATGCTTGACACTTTTGAAAATGCAGGTGGATCAAGGATCAACACCGCTGAACCCAGCCCCAAAATCGGCCCTCCCTTGCTTAACGAAACTGAATCAGGACTAAATGGATAGGAAATTAAACAGACTTGTCATAACTAATTGAAAAAAATAATAATAATAATAATAAAAAACTATTCACTTGGCTTGAGACGTTTTACCTTTGATCTCTCTTTTGCAGTGGATGCCTCCTCAAAATGCACGGTAAGAGCCATAAGCAGCCCCACAAACAGATTGTTTAAGCTAAAAACCTCCGCCGTGATGGACCACTGCCATGTTAGACGAGAAAATGAAAACACCCCCGCAGCAAGGATTCCTCCAGCATATGAGCCAGAAAGCCTGCAAACACAGATAACATGAAATCTTCTTTTCCAACAAAAAAAAAAAAAAGCCTACTTTATTGTCCTCTTTTTTTTCTTTTTTTTTTTTAAAAAAACACTGTAGCAGCAGAAATTATGACTGCCACCCAGCATCCTTCCAAAACATCATATGGTTAATATGTCCCTAATAATTTCTTTGCAGAGAATTGCAATTAGGAAGAGCACACCTTAGCCATCCCGTGTATTTGCAAGGCACCAAATAGTGAACGGCTGGTGAGCCAAGCTGGGTTTTTCTCCACAAACACCACAAAAACTCCCAGTATTCAATTCAGTTCCAAAACCTTGATGAGCAATGACACAGCAGGTCATGGTACGCTGAGCCAGAGAGTCATGCCTCTGTGCTGGAGGACACATGAGCAGTGATGCAGCCTTAAGTTCATTGAGGCCCCGCATAAAGAGTGGATTAGAGCTATTCATGATGGACAGCATTAGCAGAGCTTCCCTAAGGCAGGTTGGACTGTCTCTGGGTTGGGTGGGGATTGCAGTACCCATAGCCCTGGGATGGAGAGGCACCCACCAGACAGTGGGAGAGGAGACAGTGGGTGCCATTTCCAGCTAGATGGACTTCAGCTCTTGTTCCCAAATGAGCTGGATGTTGCAGGTAGCTTGGGGAGCCCAGAGGTTGGATTTAGCCCAGGAAACCCATTGCACCCACTCTGCTGGTTGCATTATGGGCCCTGCTCTTTGGAAGATCTGTCCCATAGAAAGTTACCCTGCAGAATGGGATGGAGGGCAGCACAACCAGCTCAGCCATGTCTCATCCAAGGACTAATAGCTGTGACTAGGGTTAAAGCTGCTCTCTAGAAAATCACAGGCTCTATACAGACTGGTATATTTCTAATCCTACCCCAGGTGCATATTTCCATTTAGACAGAATATTCCTGGCAGGTTTAAAACAAAAGTAGCATAGGCTAGTCAACCTCTTCACCAAGCTGAATCATCAATACCTGAATCATCGATACCTGTACTCTGACCGTATCCCTTAGTGCAACCACAGCAATGTCCCCACATGGTTCATTCTGCCCATCAAGGACTAGGTATCCATGTAAAAGCAGCTAATGGAGTTCCTCAGAGAACATAACTGAGATAAATGGAGATGAGCAAACAAAACCTACAGCCTTTGCAAACAGGGACAAGAGGGACTCTGGGAAAGCACTCTCTAGTAAGGGCTCCTCTCCTTCATCATAAGTTTCTCCCACTTTCTCAAAACAAACTAAGCTCTCCCAGCAGGCTGAAAAGCTGATACATTCCTGTAGATGTATTTCTGTAGACGTCAGAGAACTCACGCAGTTAAAACTGGAAGCTGTAAACTATTAAAAATAAGAGGTCTTCTCCATGGGGAGAAGACGATTAGCATAAGGAAGTGGAAAGACCTGATCTTCATTTCTCTTCCTAACATGGGACATGCTGGATGGTCTGAACAAAACATCCCAGAAAAAAAGCTGTCACTCAATACCCATACCACTCAGCAAAATAAAAGCCACGTTACAGCTATACTGTGATAAAGAAGTTGCTATTTAAGTGTTTTCTAGCATGGAATTCCATCTTGAAATCTTCAATAAATTGAATGCATGCTCACAAGTAACTAAAGGTGCCAATCACTACAGGTTTTCCACCAGCATTAATACGAAGTTTCAAGTCACACAACCACACAGACAGGCGTCACACAGGCATCAGCGCTGCTCCATTGATCTTCCTACCAAGCCAGCCTAACATGACAGACTTTCCTTTCCTTTAACCAGCAAAAACTTATAAAGAAATAAGGTTGTAAATCCACTTGAAATTCTTGCAGGGAAATACAGTAGAAAAGATAAAGCACCTCTCTCAAACACCATGGGAAAGAGAAGCAGAATTTTAGGCAATCTTCTCAATCATTTACCAGTTTTTTCGTCTTTACTAGAAAAGACTCAAGCATCTTAGTAGAGTTCAAACAAGATTAAAGACCTCCCACCCCGATAAAAAGTCTCAAACTTACGCTTCAAGTTTGATGAAACCAGGCTTACGCAAAAGTTACTCAACTCAAAGCTTACAGCCTTATCCCAGCTTTGTGGGTAGGGGACACCCCTGCTCACCGTCCAGCCCCCAAGTAGTGCAGGTTCAGAATCCAGCACTGGGCACAATCCAGAGGCTTTTAGGAAGAAGAGCTGACTTCATCTTTCATTCCCACTGAAACACTAAGGAAAAGCTTCCTGCTAAGTTCTCTCTGTGAGAACATGTTGTGTGTATGGAGCACCAAGCTCCTACAAGCGCACCAGGCGCTTAAGAAAAATCAAAAAGACAAAACGTAAGGGTGTGTGCTCAACTGTCCAAGAACATCACAAGAGCAGCTTTGGGAAATGTACAATGGAGACCAAGAGCTTCTTCCAGATTCTGTTATCAACAATGGGAATGATAGAATGGCTGTTTACAAGGATGGACAGTGATAGGACAAGGGGGAATGGTTTTAAAGTGAGACAGGGGAGGTTTAGGTTGGATGTTAGGAGGAAGTTTTTCCCCCAGAGGGTGGTGAGGCACTGGCACAGGTTGCCCAAGGAGGCTGTGGATGCCCCATCCCTGCAGGCATTCAAGGCCAGGCTGGATGTGGCTCTGGGCAGCCTGGGCTGCTGGTTGGTGACCTGCACACAGCAGGGGGTTGGAGCTGGGTGAGCACTGTGCTCCTTTGCAACCCAGGCCATTCTGTGATTCTACAGTTCATTTACAGCTGATGATTGAGAAGGAAACACTCTGAGAAGTGGAAGTGATAAAATCAGGTATTTCCAGACAAGACCTAACCGGCAGAAAATAACACACCAAGCAGCTCTGCTCAACACAAGAGGTGATGGAGCAAAGCAGCACCAGCAGAAATGAATCCCACACAGCTATGCCACACAATGCTGGCCCCAAATGCAATGAAACCGGCCTTGTGGCTGAGCTAACGTGACCCACATGAGGATTCCTACATACCTGGTAGAGGGAGAGGCAGGAAGATAAAACAGAGAAAGGAAGAACTGGAAGAGCAAAAGGACGGGGGCTGGACTGGAGGTCATGAAACTAAGAAGCATGAAAGCATGAAACTAAGTTTCACGAAGCATGAAACTAAGAGGATGAAAGGATTTGCAAAGCAGGACTGCAATCTACAAGTGAAGATGCTGCTGGTGACAACATGTTGCAGGCTACAACTCCTTTAAAGGCAGGCACAGATGGTATTTTAATGAGTAACTCAGAGTGTGGTGTGGAACAAGGTGAACATAAGAGGTGAAGGAGATATCCTATAACTACAGCAAAAGCTCAGAAACAACCAGCCTACTAACTGGAACCTTATGAACATGGGCAGAAATTCCCATCACCTGATAACATGCTCTGAGGGACAGAAACAGTCAGCAAAGAAGAATGCACACAGTCCTTTGTGAGAAGTATTTTCCCTTGGCAGCCCTACACATAAAAGAATAAAAAAATATTTAGTTTTCAGAAACAAGAATATTAGAATGTGTGCCTGGGCTTCAAATCCAAGGATGTGGGCAATACAGACTGCTTTTAGCCAGGAGTATCGGGGCTGCAGGTTTTTATTAGGAGTTAAAACAGCAAGGAGAACTCTGATTAGATGTTTTAATGTGTCTTGGCAAGGTTTTAGCTTTTCATCTGCAGGTAATCTCTATGACGTGTCAACATGCAATTCAACATTCAGCCTCTGTCCTAAGTTTGGTAAAACTTTCCCTAAGCCAAGAGTATAGGTTCTACCTATACTCAGTTAGCAAACTACTTAGCTGCTATTTATTTAAAAATTAATGCCTGAAACTTTGTATTTAGTCATTTGCAAGAAGCTATTAAACGATTTGGGTAAAGCCATAAGGGTATGGGAATTGTAACTGAACTGGAATGTTTTAGTTAAATGCAATCTTCAGAGCAGTGGCTTCTTAAGAAAAGTCAGCTAATCAAACCACACTTTATATTTGAAGCTAATGTATTAAACACTGGAAACACCTATCTACTAAAATAAGCTGATTATTTCTGCCTTCTGTTTCCTCCAAAACTTTAGAGGGTAGCAGATTTGTTTCAATTTTTCTTTTCAAACACTCTGTATAAGGAACAACTCTTGCTTTTAACCATCTCCATCACCAAAAGGAATTTTTTTTTTCCATTTTCTTTTCTCCCTGCTAAAGGGAAGCTAAAGAAGAATGGGACTTAGAAGATTCAACAGCCAAGCTTCTACCAGCCTTTCTGTAAATGTCCATTCTAATCAGAAGAACTATTTTTTAAGGAGAAAACAAATAAAAATCAAACGTGCATTTAGGACCGAAGTGTTGATAATCATCCCCCCAAACGCCAGTCCCTCTGGATCTGCCTGTCACAAACACTCAGCAGACAAAAGCCAGTTTCTCCTGCTCTCAGCCCTGAAGAGCCGGCGCAGGTACTACAGGGAATAGCAACCCAGATTTTAGTCTTCCTTAAGGACCTCACGCTCAAGAGCCACTTGAGCTGTGCCTGCAGCCTCCAATCCCAGCACTGGAGGAGGAGGCAGCACAGAACCCAGCTCGGTTCACCCATCCTGATGGAGTCTTCACAGCCATGAAGAGATGATAATAATAAAAAGCATGCAAAAAGGCAGGAGCACCATAAATGAAAAGGGACCGTCAGGACTGGCTGGGAAGTACTGATGCAGGAAGAATTTCGGCTAAGAGAGGTGGTCCTGCCCCCATCCTTTTACACAGGCCCTATGGGATGGGGGGCTTGTGGTGAGGCCACCACCATTGCAGCTCTGTAGGGTCACACTGAGCTCCACCTGTAGGATGATCCCAAGTCCCCAAGATCAACATGCAGCCTCGAACACTACCAGCACATGTAAGAGGTACCCAACCAAAGGCTGGGTAGGGGAGCAGCAGCCTCTTCTCAGGGAGTTTGGCAATTGAATGCTACCACACCAAGCCATCCCAGGGCAACTCATGGGGCTGAGCAGCTCCCGACAGGCCAATAAAACTCATTAGAGCTGGGCTGCTCTAGGAAATGCCCTGCTGTGCTTGCAACTTTCTAATAAGTTGAGTAAAAACTGCACTTCCAGCCACCCAAGCCAGGAGGGAACTTCTCTCCCTGTGTCTTTGTAAGCAGAAAGGGAGCATTAGTTAGGCTTGATTCACAAACTCAAAAATCCTTAGAAAATAGGTACGCTTGATCCCGGGCGCTCATAATAAACGGTGTCTGCTTCCAGCAGCCAAAAAAAAAAAGAGAAAAAGAAAAAACTCTCGGTAGGAACCGGCTTTAGCAATTTGAATGTTTTATAAGTTTTTTTTTTTTTTTTTTTTTTTTTGTAATTGCAGAAACTTTTCCTAATCTGACATTTGTTAAAACCCCTTATTAGAAATTATGCAGCCGCGGTAGCTGCGGCAAGAAGAAGCACTAAAAAAAAAAAAAAAAAATTAAAAAAAAAAAAATTAAAAAAATAAAATACTGGAGCTGGCTTCACAATTACCAAGTCAGCCCATGCAGCCCTCCGCTATTGTGCGGGGTGGCATAAACCCCCCGGCGGGCTATCAGCTCCCTGGCAGGCAGGGGGCTGTGCTATTCAAAGCGCGAGATACAAGCTGCGGGGCACAAACCTGGCAGCTCCCATCTGACCCCGCAATCCCCGGCTGGTGACAGCTCCAAGCTCCATGGCAAATTAGGCCTTCTCACATTACAATTGCAGGAGACAGATTCCATTAGCGGTATCTGAAATTGAGTGGAGAGCTGCTCTGTTATCAGACTTGACTCATAAGCGCCGCTATTAATCAGAGCTATGATAGCATTTATATATTTCAAGCTATCTGCTGCCGCTGTGATATTCTGCTACAAAGGGTTGATGGGACTTAGGGAAGTGAACAATAGAGCTTTCTGGGAAAAGCAGAGTAAATCAAGAAAGTCTGTGACTTCCGCACATTCTGAAGGGATTGCGGTTTACATAAATTTTCTCCCAATTGGAGATTGAGCTCTTCCTCATCTTACACATGGGATTTAGTTGTCACTCAATGGTAACAGCTGTGAAAAGGTGAAGCGGCCCACCGCTCAGAATATTGCCTCCGCTTTTAAAGCAATTAACCCATGAACAGGAGGATACCTGGTGATATCAAAGGGATTAAGCCAGGCAGTGCATTATTAACATTTCCTTGAACTAATTCTAACTCTGACTAGCTGTCAGAAAAGACTCTTCAGTCTTTAAAAAAAAAAAAAGAAAAAAAAAAAGACTTCTTTTTGCCCTGCTTTCTCTTCCCTCCCTTCCAAACGAAGCACTTATTTCAGCCTAACATGCGTACTTTAGAACTGAATGCAAATGAACAGATTTGCTCACGTCTTCACAGCGAACTCAACGCCGCTTTATTATGGCTACACAGGGGAAAAAAATATATATGTGATCAATTAGTCAGAGGTCACAGTAGGTAGACTCCTAGAAGCAAATCAACACTGAAGTATTTTCCATTCTTCTCTTTGCTCTAATACTTACTTGTTACGTGTGCTTTTGAACCTGTATTTGGCTACAATGGCAATACTCTAAAATAATCTGTAATCTGGAATATCTACATGTGCCCTAATAGATGATTTCTCGCTCTGTGAAGCTTGGTGTTCTCTTTTTCTCATGCCTACAGTCAATGGGGCAGCGATGGCTGCCGGAGCATGCTCTTCTCCCTCACTCTGCATCCAAATCCCCCTCCACAATCCCCTTCCTGAAACATCTGAAGCCTGAAGCACGAGGATGCTCTTATATCCTGCCCAAAATAAGAGTCAGGCTGCTGGGAGTCCCATCACTTTGCACACCCAAAGGATGCATCTTCCCACTCAATACACGCAGTAAACATATTTTTTGAGCACATGTCAATTTTGGGGGTCTTCCACACTCTGTTTTTCCTCCATTTAGCTATAAGCATCCTCTGGAAAAGGCCACATCCTCCCATACACCTTGTCCATCAATGGGTCCTTCCCACAGGAGCATCACTGGAGCAAGGAATCTCAAAGGGGCCGGAACAACAAGTTTAGAACACCTCTACCATACCCTGTGCACATCACCAACAGTCCTCACTGTCAGCATGGGGAAAGCAACGGGCTTCAGTCTTCATGCATAGCCACAGCTTGTTGCTTGGCAGAGTGGTGGGGGACACATCTGTCTATTATACACACATATATGTGCATATATATATATATTCCTATATGTATAAATAGAAGTCTGTGTACATATACATTTTTCTTATGTGTATAAAAGTCCATATATATATAGGTATAATATTCTCCTAATATGTATAAATAGAAGTCCCAAAACTAATGCAATACGCAGAACACCAGCCGAAGAGCAGTAAGCTGCTCAGCTCAATGCAACATTTTTCTCCTTTTCAAATGCTCGCGTGCAACATGATTGCAAGAACTCCTGTGGAAAGGACACCTTCTATTCTGCAATTGCATCTGCAATAGTTCAGCTTCGTATGTCTGCACAGAGCAAAACAGCCACGTTATGGAAGGTAGGAAAAATGCACTTAGAGCAACGAAAAGGGCACTATTTCTATTCATAACAGAGAATGCAAAGAACGCATCATCTGTGCAGAAAATTACACTTTGGCAATCATATTATAAGAACATAATTGGTTTACTTTGTCAACTTGCTATGCTTTGCCTCCCACAGTAAAACAAATAAATATTTGTTTAAGGAAACAATCGTAGAGTCGCACTTGCCGCGTCCTAAAAACATAATGCTGCTCCCCCGTCTTTCAAAGCAAAGATGAATTATTTGCATCAGTTACAAGCAGTCGAAGAAAATTCTTTGTAAATGCCATTTTACCATAATTACAAGCGATTCCTTAAGACTGCGCGGAGGGGAAAAACATATTTGATAAGTAATTCAAAGGAGCAAAACGCTCATTCAGCAATAGTCTGGATTACTGACAAAAGGGCTTTTTGCATCCGCCCGGTCCGATGCAACTTTGTTGGGAGAGGCATATCTCTGCGTTTAGCAATGAATCAATCAGAAGGCTGAGCTGCTTCCTATCGCCCTGCAGAGCATCCCGCCAGCGAGCACCTGAGAGAGGAGAAATCTGGTTAAATTATGAACGGACCGAGCACGGTTTGGTCCTAATCCTACGCGCACTGCGGCGCCCTAAATAATGCCAAATCGTAACCCTTGCGTTAAGCAGGGAAAGAAATTACCCCGACCCGGCGGTGGATGAAGTCGGGAAATGCCTTCTCCGACAAAAAAGGAGAGGATGATCTAAAAGGAACAGATGTACTGTAGGCAGAGGCTGGGAAACGCAGAGCGATCCCCTCCCCGCCCCGCGCGATGGCAAACTGCACCACGCCAGGCTGGTGGGTTCGCGGGGAGAAAAGAAAGGTTTTAGAGGTTAAGTTCAGGTCAGACGACAAATGAAATTGTAACAGCCCAAGTGACATTGTATAATGTCTTCTTCCACTCAATCAATAGGGCACTGTGAGCCCCATTACCATAGAGATGGCTTCCTCCTTTCTGAAGGGTGTCTATTGTTTGACGAGAGAGATTTGCCACTTGAACCGTGCTGCTCCCAAAGGATGTGTACTTCATCAATTATTTGTATTCCTAACATCTACATATTTTCATATTAACGTCCCCAGCGCTCGCACGGCAGAAGGAGCGGCCGCTCGCTTTTCCTCTGGTACCGAAGGGCTTTCAGGGGTCACCCCGTCAGCTCAATTTTAATTAAAACACAAAAATGCAGCAGGATTTGATAGCCTGGTTTAAAGCTTTTGTGAAGACACACAATCCCAGTTCAAAACAAAACACGCAGACATCGGAGGCTTTGGAGCAGACGCTGCCAAGCAAACGCTTTCGGAAAGACTTCTATTTGGTTTAAGCAGGTGGCAAGAGAGAAGGAACTTTTTTTTTTACCTTAAGAAATAATAATCGATTTTAAGGTGCTTACAGGGAAAACCACGACATTGTAATTTGTAAATAAAAGTGACCCACAGCACCTTACAAAAATCAATCATCGCAAGGCTGAATAATTGATTCTGTCACTCACTGCCTTACATCTATGAAATAATTTTCCACAAGCTCTGATAGTTTCCACCATCTCCCACTTCTAGGTTTTCCGTTCCTCGATGCGAGTTTCACATTTGACAGATGCAACCCCTTCCTATCCCAGTTAAACAACAACAACATGATTAAAACCTCTAGAAGCAGAAAGGAAATTCCTAAACTTCACTCATCATTCCCCCTTTGCATTCCAGCTTCTCTGAAGCAATGACAGCATCCCTTCATACACACAAAAGGGGTATGCGGGGAACAGTCATATTTGAGTTAGAACTGTAAAGCAGGGCAGATCTCTACAATAATTGCAGCAACCGTAATTAAAAATATTAAAAGTAGAATTCAATGCTTAAAGAATTCAGACTTGGTGATCCTTACGGCTCTCTTCTAACTTAGGATATCCTATGATTCCATAGTCTAAAATATTGAGCAGTTCCACGCAGGACTTCTTAATGTAACTGGAAAATGGGCTCACGCAGGAGGGCAACCCTCAGCAAACACACATTACGATGCAGGATGCTACATAAAAAGGCACTGACTCAATCACACATCTGACCCAACACTGAAATCAATCCTACTCCATAAGACACAGCACAGCACCCTGACAGAACCACAGACAGTTTTTGCTCCCACCCATGTTTTAGAGCTGCATAGGATCCGGTCCCATTTATTCCTGCTCATATTCTGAGGCTTCCCAGGAGTGGCAGGGTGCTGTGAGCTGGGTTAGAAAACAGCTTTTCTCAAAAAAAAAATCAAAGGACAAAACAGGGTGCTTGAGGACTGCATCCCCAGCCCTGATACCATTTCAGATTTCACTGCCATCCGCAGCCTAGAAACGTGCCCTATTTTCCCCGTCAAAGAACATTAGAAATTGTTTGTCGGGGTTGCGGTAATCCTCTCCAATCTGGGTCAGGCAGAGGTTAAGTGCAGAGAGAACTCGCACATCAAAGGCGGTCGGGGCGAGCGCATCCCAGGACCGCACACCTCCCATGGGCAGGGTGTGGGATGCAGGGACGATCGTGGGTAAGGGACACAGGTAGCTGCCTCTGCTGGGAGCTGTGATTAAACCCAGCTCTTGCTTTAGCCACAGGTGAAGCTCATCTTGTTAATTCAAACTGACCATCTGCATCTTCCAAGAACGACAAACTTCATTAGTTCTGCTTAGTTAGAGCGCTCGCTGATTTGCGATAATGAGCCCCAACAGCCTGTCACCTCTTTGTCAAGGGAAAGGGCATACTTTTTCTTATCATTACTATTAAAAAAAAATAATAATACAGAGAGAGCAAGCTTTTGTGCAAGAAAGAAGGTCAAATTCAGATTAAACCACTACTCCTTTCACCCCGAGGAACTAATCCCAGCCAGGAGCTGCCGGTCGGGAGGGCTCAGCCCCGTACCTGAGCACGGTGTAGAAGAGCAGCGCGGCTGCCGCAGCTCCCAGCACAGCACACAGCAGGTTGACACGGCCCGCAGCGGCCCCGCTGGGCAGCAGCCTCATGGCCAGCCCAGCCAGCAGCGTGAACAGCGGGTAGCCGGGCGGATGGGCAACCTGCAGACAGAGGGATGGGCTCAGCAAGAGGACTGCAGCTTCCCAATCCAAGCACCGCATCCCAGCACCCAGCACCTCGGTACCAGGTATCCCGGTACCCCGGCATCCTGGTGCCCCGGCATCCCAGCTGTTTTTTTTTTCCCCCCTCTGCTGAATGCTTTTAGGTTTGGTGCCAATTTTGCACTCCGCAAATGTTTTCCCCCTTAGTGGATTTGGCGGCAGGCGTCACCCGCGTTAATGAGCGGCGGAGAAAAGAGGTGACACGTCGCATTATCACGCCTTAAACTGCTTGTTGTTTGGGTTCACAGTATATTAGGGTCATTCAAAAGGCTGGGGCTTTTTTTTGTTGTTGTTGTTTTTTTTTTTTAAAGCAGATTCTCAACTATTTTATTGGGTAGCAAGTTGAAAGACCACACTGCTATCGGATTACCACCGCGCTGACAGTCCTAAGGTCTTGCCTAAAGGGATCATGCACCATAATAAAGTTTATTAAATAATAAAACTTATTAAAATTGTTAACCCGATTTATTTTATTCTCCCCAGCTTATACAAAATTTGGGTTGATAATAAGCCAGCTACTGTATATACAGTAAAGCCTTTGCTTTATAATTTAGTTTAATTGGATTTAAAACTTGAAGTAAATTGTCGCGTGCTGTACTTATAAGTTAGTAAAAACTGTGGTTTGAAAATAAATTAATCTACTTTACTCCATGCTTAATTAAACTTCCTTAATTCCTAAAACTGTTAATGAGAGCATTGATTAAACAATAAAACTAATACTTACTCCAAGCTCATATGCGGCTGTGATCAGCTCCCCTGTGAAAAAATAATGTAAAACCAATAATTACTATTAGGAAATGACACTCCTCCAAAGTTTTCAAAATCCAAATGCTTGCATTGGGGTTTTGCATTAATTTGACTGGATAAAACTGTAAATCTGTAGAGATTTAACAGCATGAAATTTTCTAAGAATATTTTCTCCCTCTGATGTCATGGCACAAAATATCTTTTGTATGTTTCCGCACGACTTTTATGAACAGATAAGGGAAAGCATAGGTGTGCTCGGTTACAGCGCGGCCTCAGACATCCCAGCTGCAGACATCTGCATGCATCAGTGTATTTTTAATTTAAAACCCATGGATTCGACAACTCTCAGTGCTTACGTTGTGCTGCCTCTTAACAAATTGGGTGTTTCTCATTAAAAAAAAAAAACCACAGCAATAAGCAAGCAAACAGAACACATGGCTTGTGTTTCAAAGGGGGTTAAATGCAATCACTCTGCTTGCAAATCTGCAACCTCAGTGCTAAAGCAATCCCTGCAGCTTTGCTAGCAACCCCTTTACCTGTCAGGGTTATGCGCTCAGCGGCTGCTCCTGTTACACAACAGCACCAAGATTTTGCATTGCATTTGTAGTCGATGCTGGGGTGAATGACTGTCACAGAACCATCCACGTTAGCACAGCAGCAGAGAATCTTTGGCACTTTTAGAGCACTTGGAGCTGCAGTGCTGTTGAACTGCATGCATTAAATCCAGCCTGTGCACATGAGCACCATGGGCTCACCAACGAGGCAACAAAATTAAATATTACGACACTTGAGGCATTGATTCTATGATTTTCGACGTGGTTCTGTGATAATTTTATGCAATTCTATGATATTTCTACGTGATGTTTCTATAAGATATTATTTCTACATGATTCTATGAAATAGCATAGGTTTGGGTTGGAAGAGGCCGTAGAGATCATCCATGCCAACCCCCTGCCATGGGCAGTGCTCTCCCTATATCAGTTCCACATGATTCTATGCCATTTCTATGCTATTTCACTGAATCATCATGCAACATTTGCTATCCCAGCTACGCCCAAGAGAAATTTTCCTCTCCCCTCTCCTCAAATTGCCGTTTTTGGAAACAGAACCTCATCTTACTGCTGTCTTGGAAGTGCCAAGTTTGAGGCAGCTCCATCCCATCGCTGGATGGCAGAAATGCAAAATGAAGGGTGCTGCAGGATAAACTTCTCCAAAAGAGAAGCGATGCAGTGGCACAGCTGCCCAGGGAGCAGGGGGATCACCATCCCCACAGGTGTTAAGAACTGTGGAGACGTGGCACTGAGGGACACGGGGCAGTGGGTATGGTGGACAGGTTGATCATCAGACCACCCTTTTTGAGAAGAAGTATTTCCTCATATCCAACTCAAAACTGCACTCACTGAGCTCCCATGCGTTGTGGTGATGTCAGTTTGCACCATGCATAGAAGCAACTCCAAAGCAGCACAGCCACAAAGCCAGCAAAGGTCCCAACCCCAGTAAAGGCAGTCAGGCAATGCCTGAAAACTGATTTATCTCCAGCAGGGGTTGGAACCAGTGTCTGAAACATCAGAATGAACTTTTTTTTTTTTTTTTTTTTTTTTGGACTTGAGTTTATTTGATCCCTTTTTAAGCAGTTTTAACATCTGTGGATGTATCCCAATGAGCTCTAAAACTCATTCTCTTGTTTCTTTCTTGTAACGCTAAGTAACACAAGAAAGCTGCCAATGAAAACATCGATTGCCTTTTATACTCCAGGATTACTGCAAGCTTCAGGAACAATTAAAAATATACAGATGACTTAAAAAGAATAAGAATAGGCTCCCTGCCTCAAAGCAGATACAGCAAATCCTTAAGCACCTCTTTACTCACACAGGTAGCTTCAGCAATTTTGATGGCACAGGTGTGAGCCCATCGAGTTCAGCAACACCACACAGAGCTCCCAGAGACCACAGTCAGGGCTGCAGCAGGCTGTTCTCCATGAGAAATGAAGGGAACAACCCCAAAAAGCCATTTTACCATTTGGTGGTGTGGCTGCTGGCAGGGAAAAGCCCAAAAAGGCAGCTGGGATGAGGCTGTCTCTGATGGTTGGACTAGATGATCTTAGTGGTCTTTCCCAATCTTAGCGATTCGGTGTTCAGCTCTGGTGAATGCATTCAATCCAAGCAGCAGGTTTGGAAGAAAACAGAAAAAAACAGGGGAAGAAGGGGAGGAAGGTGATGGGGCAGGGAAGGGTGGGTCTGGCCTGCGCTCCTGTGTGTCTGCACTGGTTACCCACATGCTGAGGCAAAACACAAGCTCAGGCACAACTAAAACCCATGCTAGTGGGGTTTAGATCAGAGCTAACAGCTCCAAGTGAAGGCACTGCATGCTTCAACATGTGTTCATTTACCATGAGGGAGTGCTTCCGTGGAAAAACAACAGTAGCTGCATACCTATTGATCACTGTATATGAAGTGGAGCTAAACCCTTCTAAAAGCTTTGGAGCTAGCCTCACACACCTCACCTGTGGACTGTAGGATGCAAGAAAACATTTAGAAATAAATTTAGAAAACATTTAGAAATAAATTCTTTTAACACTTGGCAGCTCACAGCACAAGAGTCCCTCTGATCTCACACAGGGGTGCAGGGAGATGAATAACACCAAAGTGCAATCAGATCCATCTGAATGTACGAGCTGTGAAAACATAAAACCCCACAATCTGCAAGCCCAAAAGCCCTTACTTGAATATCCCATTTTTTTTAATGTATGGTATGGATCTGAAACCAGAGTTTGGCTGGAGTTTAACACTCATTCAACTCTTCTTTGCCATACAACAGAAGGAAAGCACATCAGTGTTCTTGTTCTGTGACCAAAACATCAGAGTTCCTAAAACATCCCAACCACAACCACAACCACATGCAGAAACTAAGTAGTTTGTTTGTGTGTTTTACACAAAATGACACTCAATTCACACAACTGCAGAAGCCAACAGGGGAACTTTCTTCCTTCTGCTCAGGCCAGTAAAGCAAGACACAAACTGTCAGACAGCTGCAAGGCAGAGATTTCTGAGCACTGCAGGGCAACTGGATCCCATGGAGCTGATGAAGCCCAGGAGGTGGCTATGATGCGCTGAGCCCCAGAGATGAACCCCTGGTTGGATAGGATGGCTGCAGGGCCCCAAGCCCTGTGGGTTAGCAGCACTATACTGTAACAGGGGACTGTAAGCAACAGCCCCTTAAGATGAACATCTTTATTGGGTGACAGCAGTGCAACAGCCTCTATAGGATGAGCATTCCTATGGGATGGCAGTAACACACCAGCCCATATCGGGTGAGCAATCCTTCTAGATAACTCCAGTACACTGTGGCACTCCTATAGGATGATCAGCCCCCACACAGCATGGAACTAAGTGATCTTTAAGGTCTCTTCCAGCCTGAGACCAATGACCCTTATAGGATAACTGCGATACACAAGACCCCACAGGATGCCTGCGACGCATGGCATCTATACGGCAAGAGGCACTGTTGTGGGGCAGGAACGCACCAGCCCCTACAGGGCAAACATCCCTACGGGGGTGACAACAACCACACAGATCGGACCTCCCTCCGGTGCCACCATCCCAAAGCCAACCCCCGGTCCGACCCAAGCGCGGCCCCCCGGCCCCGGTCCCTGCCCCGCGGTGGGTGCTGGGTACGTTACCCGCGTCCCCGCCGGGCAGGCCGGGCGGCAGGGTGCCCACATACACGGCCGCAACAGCAGCACACACAGCCCCGGCAGCGGCCGCAGCGGCCACATCACTCCCGCTCCCCGCGCCCATGTGCGGCCGCTTCCGGTTTCGGGTGGAACGCACCACTGCAGAGCCAACTGGGGGGGGAAGGGAGCGATTCGTCATGCTTTCCTTCCCCTCTTCTCCCTCCAAACAGCCTCCTGAGTGCCGTCGTTAATTATATAGGGATAGAGAACGAAAGGATACCGTCTAAATGGTAAAGCGACGCAGCAAGGCCTCGAGCACTCGTTCTGCATCACCACCCCCCCAAAGGACTTGGTACAGCCGGGAAGGCGGGGCGGAGGAGCCGCGCAAGGCGCGCTGCAGGGCGGGACCACAGCGCGGGACCACAGCGCGGGAAGGGCGGGCAGAGCTCAGCGAAACCGGTGCGATCGGGGCGGGCTGCCCAGGTCGTAGAGCCAGACCTGAGCACGGGGCCGTGCAGGGGCAGAGCCTCTATGTGCTGCCACTGCGCCAACACCGGCCTTTAAGTTTTAAATACAAGCTCAGTGAGCGCTTCCTCTTCAAACTGGTGTAAAACCAGAGTGAGAAGCCAGCTTGGCTCTGTGTGAAGAGTCTATAGACAAAAACAATAAAGGTTTATGGCTTGAGTAGAATCGGGCAAGTCTCTATTGGGAGGCGGGTTTCAAGGTGATGGTGCATAGATGGCCCTGCACAGAGACCTGGGCAGGCTGCATTGATGGGCTCAGAGCAATGGGACGAAGTTCAATAGGACCAAGTGCCGGGTTCTGCTCTGTGGCCACAGCAACCCCAGGCAGTGCTACAGGCTTGGGGCAGATTGGCTGGAAGGCTGTGAGGAAGGAATGGAGCTGGGGATGTTGGCCGAAAGCTGTCTGAATGCGAGCCAGCAATGTGCCCAGGTGGCACAGGAGGCCAGTGGCATCCTCTGTACTCAGCACTGTGAGGCCACACCTCAGGTGCTGTGTTCAGTGTAGGGCCCTCCACTACCAGGACACTGAGGCCCTGGAGTGTGTTCAGGGAGGGGAACGGAGCTGGGAGGGCTCTGAGCACACGGCTGAGGGAGCTGCGTGGGTCAGTGAAGAGAAGAGGAGGCTCAGGGGAGCCCTCACTGCTCTCTCCAGCTCCCTGACAGGAGATTGTGATGATTTGGTTTTTTCTCCTGTGTAACAGTGATAGGACAAAAGGTGATGGCCTCACATTGTGCCAGGGGAGGTTCAGGTTGGATATTAGGAAGCATTCCTTCTCAGGTAGAGCAGTGATGCAGTGGCACAGCTGCCCAGGGTGTGATGGGGTCACTGTCCCTGTTCAAGAACAGTGGAGATGTGGCACTGAGGGACATAGTTGGTGAGGATGGGTTGGAGTTGGACTTGGGGATTTTGGAGGTCTTTTCCAACCTGAATGATTCAATGATGCTATGAGATTGCTAGAAAACAGCAGCGTGACCCACCTAGAAGTTAATCTGGTAGCTCAGGGTAATGCTGCCGGCAGAGAGAGGCCGGCGCGCATGGCTGCTTTCCATCAGAACACAACTGCTGGGCTCTGTGGTGACCAAGCAAGCTCTAATGCACTCCACTTGCTGGCAGGTTCTTAGCGTTATTGGCTGAGGTTCATTGGGGAGAAGAAAAAGATACGTTGCAATCTTCCACCAGCCATTGTCACTATGGTAATGAGAGGGGTCATTGTTCCTGCACCCGTTGGGGCTGCTAAAATGTAATGTTAGCAGCAAAGTGTGCAGTCTATGTGTGAAAGCAGGCTGGTGGCGAGGCTCTTTATCCAAAGCGTGGCTTTTTTCTTTGCCCTATTTTTCTTTCTTTGTATTTAACTTGGAAAAGGCACCCAGAGACAATGCAAACTGTGACTGATTACAATTATATTGATGGGGGTGGTAGCAATTTGAACACGGATATCGAAATGTGGAAGAATGGCTGGTAATAATATGGTAAGGACAAACTATTCTTTAATTGTCCTGCAAGTTGTTTTATATCTTTGTCATGCAGAAACTGGAACTTTTAGTGGCAAAGTACTTCGCTCTAATATGGTAGGGCAGGCTCACAACAGCTTTTCTCTTATTGAATAACTAGCACCATTTCAAAGGCCAGGATTACAAACCCACTTTATGTTGGCACAAACGCTTTGGAGAGTGCATTTACATTTTTCTCCTGTAAGCAGAACTCTATTAATTCATGAGGTTTGACTTCCACTTCTTCACCAGGCATAACCCAGAGGGGTGACCAAGATGAAGACGGATTGCATACCCTCTTTTTTTTCCCTTCCTTCTACATAGTGTGAGCCAGGAAGATGTTTTCAACTATTTTCATGTGTGCTCTGATAGTTGAGAGTCGACCAAACCCAAATCAGTCACCTCACCCCAGACAACACTTTGCCCTTTCTCAAAGCCCTGAGAATGGGCTCAGCAGCAATAACAAAATATAAATATATATATTCCCTAGGAAAAAGGAAGCACCAGGGGAAGTGGAAAGCTTTGGAAAGATGGCTTGTGCTACACACATCGATTTATTGAAAAAAAAAAAATAGCTGGAACTTGTAGCACGAGAGCATACTCTAGTGGTAAGCAAGCACAGAAAGTGCTGCTTGGTTTGCACAGTGTGTGTGCTGGGTGCTGCTGTAAGACGCCTGCTGCCTTTCCATGGGAGGCTTAGTGCTCCTATCTCCTGCTTCGTGCTTCGCTCAGCCTGACAGGAAATACCCAAGGCAGGCTGAGAAAATAAACAGGAACTTCTGAAGTAATTTAAAAACACAGCTTGAGAACATATCTCCAAAAATGGCTGTGTACTTAGAGAGCTGCCTTTGTACCAGGCTCTGTTGCAAATTTACTCCTGAGAGACACAGTTTAGAGGAGGCAGGAGATAGGAAAAGGGAGAATAATACTTAAAGCAAATTCTCTTCACCCATGGCAGTGTCATTACAAACTTGAATGAGCACAGTTATTGCAAATAAATAAAAACAATAGACCAGAACCAGTTTTACATAAGAAAATACTGGAATACTGTTCAATTAGTCCTAAGCTTTAGTTAAACCTTTTCTTTTGCCCATCAGGTGATAAGGTTAATACAGAAAGCACTCAGCTGCTGTACTTGTGTAGCAACAGTCAGCATCCATTTAATGAACTTGCATGTATACACATTTAGCAAAGCTTCAATATTGTCAGCACTGGACTGGCACAGAATTTTAATGGCAAAGTAGTCAGCCCTTGTCTTAATCGTAAACAATGTCCTTATGGAAGAAAAGCTTGTCCTCATGGGGAGTGTTAACAGTGCAAATAAGCACTGCTTCTATATTTAAACAAGAAGTTTGGCAGTATTTCTACCAACAATATATGCTTGCCTGCAAAGCATGAAGAGGAAGATTATGATACTTTTGTTTGTTCTTAAGTGGCTTGAATAAGCTGCGTTTTATGACTTCTTGCTCTGAGGAGGATGGGAAGACCAGAGAGCTGAAATTGTTGGGTGTGGTGAAGAGTACATCCAGTAGAAAGAAGCAGCATGCTAACTAAGCAAGCATCCCTCTGATCCCATTCATGGGGCTGTCACCATGCTCATCCCATGAATGCATGTGTTTGGAATTACTGAGGTGAGCCAAGGATGGGCTGGGACATCTTTGGTCACCCAGTGCACCTCGGGACCTGTGTGGCCAGATGCATCATGCAGGTGGTTTGTAGCAGTCACCTTGGACATCTGACCAAATGAGCTTTATGTAAGCACACTGTGCAACCACTGTGGCACAGTGCCTTTTGAATCTGTGCCCAATTCAAATAAAACCTGTAAAAGAAAAAACACAAAAGTCTCTCCTGGTTAGGCTACCAGCACTGCCAGGCTGGTGGCACCATTCCATTCTTTGTCTGGTTGGGATGAGACTCAGCAGTCCTGGGTTTGGAGGACTGGGGAGTTGAGGACTAAGATCCAAGGGAAAAATGTGCCTGTTCCATCACTTATAAGATAGCTTACTCCCTATTTCACAAATCAACTTTATTCTCTTCCCCAAATTAAAAAAAAAAGAAGACTAAAGAGATTTCCCCCTGCAGTTTTCGTTTTCCATGATTTTGCAACTTTATGAAACAAGCTTTATTGTCTTGCGAAAGCCCTCCAGTGCCTGCGTGCCACCATTCTTTGCAGCCTTCCAGCTGATTTTCTGACACACTGAGCAGTCACAGATCCCATTTGTCTCGGCTGGTTTTCCCAGAACTCTGACAAATCAGCTCTATGTTTTCACACCTGACTTCCTTAAACTTATTTATTTCTCCCCATGCCTTACTGATAGACTCAGGTCTGGTGCCTGATCTGCACACTGTGTTGGCACAGAAGTTTTCCAGAGAGCACCTTCTTGTGAGTGTGACTGATGCACCACATGAGGGCCCCATTCCCTTCATCCCCCCCCAACCCCCTCACTGACTCTATGATGGGTATTTGCAAGTGCAGTGTGCTGGAAACACCTTTTACCACCACAAAACACATTCAGGTGTGGTTGTTTTTTTCCCCCCTTCTTTTTAAGTATATGTGCCAGATATCAATTGCTGCCATGTACCTTGGCTGCCAAACTCATCAGCCTGGCCTGAGAAGCGCCCAAACACAACATCTATCTGAAGTCCTGCAGTAGCAGATGATGTTCCAGGGATCTCCGTGGTTCAGTTTCTCATCTGTGTTCTCACTGCCAGTAAAACTCATCAGAACTCACTTAGGTGAAGTAAATAAAATACTGCTTTCTGTTTTATACCTATTTATTGAACTGTGATAAGGATGTATCAGCTCAAGGTATTTGCACAAAGGAGGAGTATCAAGCAAAACAAGAACTGCATCCCTCAAAATCGCTCTCCTTTCTTCGTTTACCAGTGTCTTCTACTTGGACCTGTCATGTCTTCATTACATTCTTGCACTGAACAAATCTCCAGGGCTGCTACTGGTAGTTCAAGTTCTGTCTTTTAATCTAGTTGGAAACTGGTGGAGCTCCAGAGTCACTTAAAAAATCTGTATTCTCCCCTAAAGTCACTGTCTTAGTCTCATTATGGTAAGGTGATAGCACAAACTGTTTCTCCTCTCATTCCACTAAGTTAAGGTTCCTGGCCAGGACTGCTATGTGACATGGCCAAAATTAGCTTGTCTGTCATGGAAGATGTTCACTGGCACAGCTGCCCAGGGAGGTGGTGTGGTCACCATCCCTGGAGGGAGACGTGGCACTGAGGGATGCAGGCACTGGGCATGGTGGGGTGGGTTGCGGCAGGGCTTGAGGATCTTAGAGTTCTTTTCCAACCTTAATGATTCTGTGATGCTGAACATGGAAGATGTTTTGAGGGGAGAGGGTTGGAGGCTTAGCACATGGACAGAATGTTGAGTTTGTTAGTCTGAAGGCATCAGTTTGCTTTTCCCTGGCCAGCTAAGAGCAGATCTGACTCAGCCCTCTTAATCCCTGCTTCGAAGGGGAACAATCCTAGAGACATTTGTACAGTAGAGGAGCAAAACACCACCATTTTCTCTACCCTTCTACTCAGAAATGTCTGAGCCATCTCCAAAATTCTCCTACAGAATTCACCAACGGGCAAGAAGCATTTGACCCAGGAAATTTCAGTCCAAACACTCAGAACTGTGATACTCCATACTTAAACAGAACTGAGACTTGGTGGGTGACAGCAGCATCCCCACAGCTCAGATGTGCACGTACCTCCTGCAAAACTCCTGAGCATGCTCCAACCTCTCGCTGCCTGATCTGTACAGACCCTGCAGTTGTTCTCCTTAGAGGTCAGGAAGCACAAAAACAGAATCAGGATATTTTGGCTCCATCTATATTTCCTCCAGAAGGCCAGGCTAGGAAGCAGATTAAATGGATTACATTAAATCCAGACTAAATCCTGGCGTGTACCCAGACCTGATTTGCCCATTCACGTTCCCAGTTACTCAATGGCCATGTGGCATTGACATTGCACAATGGATCTCAAATTCAATTTATCTGCTGGACTGCTGCTATGAGATGTCACCACAAGGATCTATATAGCCCACAAGGCAGAAGACGTGGTGAGCAGCAATCATCCCAATGCATCAGAATGAAGACCACCCCTAAGCACACATTAAAACACACAAAACTGAACCCAAGTCTCCTCTCTGTCATGCTCCAAAGATGGCTTCAAGCTCACATCTGAGCATCAGCTTATAACCTTGTAAGGTTTTTCCCACAGGGTCATGCCTTGTGATGCTGAGGATGGATGGTGGCTTGGCAATAAATCAAGGAACATATTCATTGATGAACGTGCTGGAAACTCTCAAGGGGCTGCAAATGGAAGGGAAAACAAAGGCATTAGCCCTAGTAATTTGTCATGTGGATATGGCTTTCTAGGAAGGGAACTGGGAAATTTGGTCTGGTCCCACTGAGAACAAAAAACTTCCAGTTTGGCATTGCCTACTCCTGGATTTGAGGTAGAGAGATCTCACCCTGAACACCTTTTTAACAACAAGTGGGTGTTCACAATCACATCCAAACAACACATAAATCACAAGGCCAAGGCAGACATGGAGCCGTGGAGTTTCATAGACCTGTTATTTCAAGGATGAATGAAAAGACCTTCAAAAACTTCATTTAACTGAGAGGGAAGCACTTCTATAGCCTCCTCTTCCTGTCTTGCATCTCAGAGCCCAGGAAAAGGTGATTGCAGTGTGATGTGGTCAGCAGCCACTGCGACGTCTGCATTTAGGTTAGTGCGCTCGTTGTTGCCACTGCTTACAATTTACAAGCCTCAGACTTCTCTGCTTTCTATGGCCCAGGATTTTCAGGCTCTTTGCAAGCCAAAATGAGAAAAATGCACCCCATTTGTCTAAGGCCAGAGTTGCTGGTGCAGAAAATAGCTAAGTGCTGGAACTGAACTCTGCTTCTGCTTACACTAAGAGAAGTCCACCATCCCTCACTGCCTTTAGCTGGTTCACTCCAGATTCCCTGTCACCAAAAGCAGAATTTGGCTCTTGCTGTTTTTTTTTTTTGTTGACATTAAAACAAAATCCTGCAAAAGATGTAACCACAGACAAAATCTCTTGCCTTCCACAGATCTGCCTGAACCTGTGCTGTGAAAGGAGCGGAAACCTCTTGCAGGGATGGGGACAGCATCAGGGTCTGCTGTGTGGATATTGGTGCATGGTATTAGCAGGACTGGCACACCATGACCCAAGGTGGGCTGACCATTACTGCTGGGGTCAAAGGCATTGCTGCTTGCTGACTTGATAAGTTTTATGAGCTAACAAGCAACAGCTCAATCAACATAAGCAGTTCTTCTGCAATATATGAGATAATTACACTTTCCCCCCCCTCATTTTAAGTAACCCTGTGGATTTTTTCATTTTTTTAAGTATGAAATAATGGCATACAATTTGACCTTCCCAAAAAAAACCTTTTGCAGAAAGCAGTATGATCTCTACTGATTGTTCATGAAAATAGCTAGCAAGCAATATTACATTCTCTGTCTTTCATGAAGATATCTATTAGCTTATCTAGGCTGGTTTGGGGCTAGTTGCAGCTGACTGATCAGAAGGACCACCAGGAGAAATGCAAGAAAAAAACTCAAAAAATCATTTAAGTGTTGTACACATACATAAAATCCTGTCTATAGTTTTCACTTCAAGGGAAGAACTGTTATTCTCTGGAAGACACCATAGGCAGGATGAAGAACTCCTCAGGCTCACCTCTCTTCTACAATCCTATGAGTTGGACTCAATCCTTATGGGTCCCTTCCAACTCAGGGTGTTTCGACTCTGTGATCTTCCACCTCCCACCTCCTTTGGCTTGCTTGACTTTCTCCCATCACCGAATTAAACTGAAGAACCAAATTCCCTTGGTTGCAGTCAAAAGCAGCGGCTGCCCATCTCCACTCCCATGCATGCAGTGAGTGGGTTTCAGAGCTGCTCTCCCAGCCCAGGACCAGCTGCAAGCAAACGCCAGCTTGGGAATTCATTCCAAGTAGGCAGGTGCAGTGGCTGGAGAGCTTGTGGGTTGCCCTTCTGCCTCAAAACAACATTGCTGCACATATGCTGCAAAGATAGCATTGAGCAAAAGCTGGGGCCTCACTGCAATTTGGAGGCTTGCTCTCACAGAGGTTCAGAGCAGGAGGTGTGAAAATAGAGGACTCTTTGAGGATGAAGAATAAAACATTTTGGCATCAGCTCCACGCAAAGTGAGTACATTTGCCCCAAGAGATAGCAGGTGTGGAGCAGCGTCCCTTTGCAGCAGTGCTGGAGAGCTGGATTCAGGGCAGGTTTCCCAAGGAGACTTGTTACAGCACAGGGGAGGCCAGAAAATTGCTGCAAGCAGCAGTAGGGGTGCAAAAAAAAAAAACCAACCCACGAACCCATCCGCTGTTACATTTAGCAATCTGCAGTTTAGCAGAGAGAAGGGTAGGCGGTAAGTTGAGCGCAGACTGTAAGTACCACATGAGGAGAAGATTTCTGATGGTGGCAGGCTGATTAATTGAGCAGAGAGAGGCAAAGTGAGCCTGAAGTGCTAAAAGCTGCAATTAGATAAACTACACCTAGCAGTAAGGTGAGGTCCTGAGGGAAGGCAATGAAATGCTGGAGAAATTTTCCCTGGGCTGGCAGCTTGTGCTGAGTTTTGATGGCCTCTTCCAGCACTTTCTCCTCCTAACATCCCATGTTTCTCTTCCAACTCCTTTTTGCCTTTTCTAGCAGATGCGGGGCACGCTAGGACTTGAGATGACTTAAATGTTCCTACAGCCAGCGTGGGCAAACGGAAGGTCATAGATTCATAGAATCACAGAATAACAGAAACACAGAATGGTTGGGTTGGAAGGGACCTTAAAGATCATCTGGTTCCAACTCCCTGCACTCAGCAGAGTTGCCAATCACTGGGTCAGATTGCTCAGGTCCCATCCAACCTGGGTCCATCCAGTGAGGTTCAGTGCCAGGGTAGCTCGGCTCCCAGCCCAGCAAGGACCACTTACCTTTTTTTCTTAATGCGTTTGGTTTTTGGGTTGGAGACCCCACGTTTCTGCTGATGTCCTCTGCAGAGTTTCTAAGGGACTATGGCAGGGATAGCAGTCCAGCCCCATACATAACAGATGACCCTGACAAATATCCAGTGCCACCACTTGTTGGCTTTGGCCTTACACCACCCTACAAAGCAGCATCTGTTCCTCAGGTCCATGGAGCTCCAGGAGACCAAGGCTGAGAAGAGAGAGAAACCAGTTTCTAACAGCCTCTAATCCCAGCCTTCCATAAGCAGTTTTAAAATGGCCATCAAATCTTCCCTCTGCCTTTAAATGAAAAAGTGATGTCAGCAGTAATCTGCTGCCCCAATTTATCCCCATATAGTTGGGCAGTTTGGGCTAATGCATTGTTCCATAAACATATGTTTTAACGCACCCGTGAGCGCATACACACAAAGAGAAAGCTTTGAATACGCTGCACTAGTTATGGAGACTAATGCCTTAAATATTACTTTTAAGACTAATGTCAGATTATTAAAAACATAATCCATTCTCCTGATTGGACCTAATGTAAGCAGGAGGATAAGAGGGCTTCTATCCATGCATTAACACATTTCATGGAGTGTAAAGCCACTTTCTTCCTCTTAAAACATAAGGTCAGGAACTAATAGAATCTGCACTTCAAGTGTTTTTTTTGAAACATATTACACAGAAACTTTAGTGAAAGTTAATCTGTTGATAAGTGTTGGCTGGAGCTGTGTGGGTAAACAAGAAATCAATGTAATTCACATGGAATTTTTTTTTCCCTATTAAAGATCTATCTGTGCACTTTAAAACATTTATGTTTAAATAGAGCAGAGACCAGCACTAAGAAGCACTCAGCCCAAAGCAGCTTTATGTAAATGTGTCGTAAGGGACTAAAATAAAGTAAGCTACCCAAATCTCCCAAAGCTAACAGGAGAGGGGCTCTGACCCCATGGGAGCTTTCCCCCCCCCCCCCCCTTCCCACCCTGCCTACCACTTTCTGGATTTCATTCCCTTTTCTGGCCTCTTTTTTTGTTTCCTCATTGCCACTGTAGCAGATTGAGTTGTTCCCCAAAACAGTCCCACTTCCCCATTTCCTTTGCCCAGCCTCTGCAGAGTGATTCAGAAAGCACAAACCAGGTGCTGCCACAGAGATGATGTCCACAAAGGGCTGGTGTGGTGTTGCCCAGGACCCATAAATCTGTCAGAAACATCAATTTTTAGCATCCTCAGCTCCTCAGTGGTGCTGGAGGCCAGGCAATGACCCAGCTGCAGCGGGAGAAGCAGGAGGTGGAAGCCTGTGCTGGCAAGCTCCGGGGCTTTGGCCCTTGTGCTCCCAGCTTCATGCCAGGAACTTAAGCTTTGGAAATGAGCAAAAGCCACCAGAAAGGGATTGATGACATATGGATTTCATACATTCAGCAAATGAAGGAAAAGCTCGCTGCGGCTGCATGGGATTAGAGCCATTCGTGTGCAATTCCTTACAGGGAACCTCCATCTCAGGAGATACTGATAGAAATATAAGAATCAGAATTTGGGGTTTTAGCCAACTCCAAGGAAATGGGGAACAAAGCCATTTCCCAGCCAACCAGCAACACCTGCCGAGATGGAAGTAAGTTGCTGGTGCTGCTTGCACCCCAAGGCTGCTCCAAATCCTTTGGTGACCAAAGTACTATCAGAAAGAAGCAGCAGCACCTTCCAGTCAAATACAAGCACAAAATATTTCCATCAGAACCCAGATAGTTCCTCTTACTTTCAAATATCCTCTGGATGCAACTGCTTTCCAATATATTCATCCCCATCAGATGCCATGCACCAATGAGGCTCCACAGTCCATGAGAAAAACTACTAAAAAAGGAAGAAAAAACAGTAAGATAAAGAGCTGTGATGCTGGACAGTGATCCCTCATTGTGTGGCCATGTTACTTTAAAAAGTAAGATATGACTTTGCAAAAAAGTGGAAATTGGATTGTGTGTTTGGTGGTGGTAGGGAGCAGGAGGATACTGCTGTCTTAATCCCTTCTGTGGCTCTTGTCCTTAGCAGAAACTGATCATGCCTCAGGGGACCAAAAATCCTTACAAATGGGAATTCTTTGGCCATCTAAACGGCTATGATTTTGTCATGGAAGCCACAGGAGCCATGAATTTGAATTAACTCCATGAAATCTTACAAATGGATGGGGAAATATATCTAATTCGTCAGGTTCTTTTTCTCCTTTCCAAAAGACCATGTCCCACTGATGGCAGTTCCAATCAGTGGAGGCATCATTCAGCAGGGAATTAGTTCTGGTAGCTGTGCCCATCCCCAAGGCACACAGCTGAACGGGGAGGTGAGAGTATTGGGAATGCCACCAAGGTCCCAAAGGGATGGGGAATATTGGAGCAAGCGTGGCACGGCCAACTGGGCAGAGCGCTGTTATTGTATAAGAGAGAACACAACAGCTCTAAAAGCTTTGAAGAAAAGCAGTAGGGAAAAAAATAAAAGGTGAAAGTGATATAATAATAATAGTAATAAAAGATGCTAAATAGAGGCTTTTGCCAATGAATTCCCAAGTCTTTCAGTGGTGACAAGCATTTGATCCTGGTCAGGCCAATCCTCTTGACCTGACTCCAATGTGCACTTTTCCCATATTTGAAGGGTACTGTATTTGGCCAAAACTAAATTCAGAGCTTCATAAGCACAATTTCCAGTTAGTTATACAAAACCCTCTTGAATTTCTGTGTGACTTAAGCAATAGCACTCTTGCTGCAACTGTTGCCTCTAAGAGGTCCATCAGGAGCCATCAATGGGAACGAAGTTGCAGATGGCAGCCTCAGCTTCCAATCACACCTCTATCAGGTTCTCTGCAGAGTAAATTAATGCCTCATCACCCCGTTAGGGACGGATGTAGCTTTCTGTTATGCGCATATGTAGGTCTGGCAGGTGTATATTTTATTATTTAAAAGCACCTTTAAGCCACCTGGGTCATTTGGTGTCATTCCAAGGACTTTTCCCCAACTCCTACCTCCTCTATGACATAAGCTCATTTTTACTGCTTTGAACCCATGGTTGCACTCATCTGCTGGAAAAATTCTTCGTTATATTTAAGTGTCTTTTTAGTGGTATTTCCTGTATGGCAAGCAACGGCGGGTTGGAGTTTCAACTTCTCCACCTCAGAGCAATGTCCCCTCCCCAGGCAGGCAGAGTGGGACTGGTGGTGAGAAGCCACAAGGCAACCAAGATGCCCATCTGAAAGGAAAGCAAGTGGTTCAGTAACAATGGGTAAAAAGCATGCAATTAAATTACCATGCATTTTAATTTGCAAGCCATAGAGACAAACTGATTTAAACACATTTTCATTGCAAAGTAGGTACAAGCATTGAAATATCACCCTCAGACTCAAGGACCAGCTCTTAATTCCTCATTTGCCTTCTGCTTAGCCTTTCCTCTCGTTTGGTTCAGCTTCCTGGCTGTCACAATGTGTGTGTATAATCCTGTAAAGACTTGGCTAAAGTGTTCAATTGGAGTGGCCTGATGGAAGCTGTCACCATAGATGAATGAGCTGACAAGGCCAAAAAATGCTCTGCTCTGGGTACACAGCAGGGATGGAGGAAGGTCCCTGTGCTGAGGGCAGGGTGACCCAGTGCCCTGTGAGTAGAGTCACATGCAAGGAGAGCATCCTCATCAGGTCCTTTTCCTTCTATAATCACGGCCTTCTCCAGCTCCTGCCTTCTCACTGAGGGAGAAGAATAACCCTCCTCCAAGCCAGCCTCCCATTGGGAAGGTTGTCCACATCTGTCCCTACCATGGAAAGAGAGAGAAGAGCAGCAGTGAACACAACGAGACAAGGTGAATTGCAAGGCTGTCACATGGGGCAGAAGGTGGCCATGGCATTAAGGAACAAACTGCAGTACTCACACGGTGACTTTTTGCAACTTCTTTACACATAGCATAGGGAAAGAGGTGGCTGTGAGCTTGTTTGCCAAGTGTGGGTCCCACCAGGAGCAGAATGCTGGACGATACTGAAGGAAGGTGCTAAATTCACCTGCAAACACAGGCAGCTGAATTTTAAAACATTAACAAGTTAGGAAATGCCTCCTGTTTAGAAGATCAGTGAGTATTGAAACAAAATGGGGCCAGAAGCTAATTATATGGAAATATTTCTATTTGCACATTTCACTGGAAGGCAAAGCGAAGAGTGCAACTAATACATCTCTGCAACTGACAGGAATATTAAATTTTCTGTCATTTTGCTACCACGGCTACCTCTCTCAGCATGCATTCTGTCCTAGTTCCTATTAAGGTGAGAACAGAATCAAACTCATTAATTGTCTGCATTTTAGATATGATAAGAATTTAGTGGCTGGTCTTAATTAAACTACAAAACAACTCCTCTTGCTGCGGTGTGCATTCCAAGTTGGAGCAATTAATTCACTCACTTAAACTGATCAAGATTTAATTACCATCACTCTGTGCAATTACTCCATAATTAAAGTAATTTGGTTCATTCCACTCACTGACAGTGTCATTGAACAGCCATTCATTGTACCAAAAGAAGTGATAATTAACTTAAAGAACAGCTCAAGGCAGTTCTACACGGACTTTTAGTTATTCCTAAATATACCTGCACCAGAGAAAGCAACCTGTCATATCATACATATCCCTGGTAAATGGTTTTTCATTGAAATTGAATGTTTCCTTTCCTGGAAAGAGAGAACCACCACCAGAGAGCAATGCATGCTATCTCAGAAGGACCGAGGGCATTCGGCCACCTTCTCAGGGAGGCCATTTTGCTTCCCCAGTGTCATGGGAAGACAGATCACGTAGACAGTACCATCTGTCCATGCTCAACCTCACCCTGTAGCATCCCACAGCATCCCCAGTTTTGCTCCCATACTCACAGGTTACCTCCATCAGGCCGTGAGTTGGGTGCTGATGTGAATGGTGATGGTGGCACTGTGCTCTGTAATTTCCTATTGTAGGCTGCCTGTGTTCTCCTTGAGCATCCTTTCCTTCAGGGGACCTCAGAGGACCCATGGGTGCACAGTCAGCACAGAGCATCAGGTTTGGGGATCTCATCTGTGAGGAGAGATGAAAGGACAAGAGGTAATGGCTTTAAGCTGCACCGGGCAAGGTTCAGGTTGGATATGAGTGAAAATTCCTTCTCAGAAAGAGTGGTAGGGCATTGGGACAGGCTGCCCAGGGAGGTGGTGGAGTGATTGTCCCTCAGGGTGCTCAAGAAAAGGATAGGTGTGACATGGTTTGGTGGGCATGGTGGTGATGGGTTGATGGTTGGACTTGATGGTCTTCTTCAAACATGAATGATCCAATGACTCATATAGGCACCAGGAAAAATGGCTTTAGGTATGTGTGGTTGCATCAGGTAAATGTTAAGTGTGCCACAAATGACCCTTGCACCTGCACCCCTGGTAAAGCCAAGTGCTTTGGTTGGGATCCCAGCGCTTGTTGGCCTTCGGTGACTTAATTGGCTGAGTTAATATCAGCTCTGCCCAGGGGAATAGAGGCAATATTTCTTTTTCACTTAAAAAGAAACAAATCCCAAACATTATTTTTAAGCTCCTAAAAAAGAGCATTACAAAAGAATGAAGAGGAAGAAGGAAAAAAAAAGGAGACTACGTAAAGATTGCTTACCGGAGTCCTTTTGCAATAGTCAGCCACACAACAGAAATAGGTGGACATTAATTCATGCTAACCTTGCACACCTAAATACCATTAATTCATCAAAACTAATAACATTAATTCCTTCAAAAATGAGATTAAAGACAGGCACCCCTTGCAGTCATAATCTGTGGCTGATGACACTAAAATGAAACCTCCGCTAGACAAAGCTACCAGCAGAGCTCGTAGAATCTCATAAATTGCAGCTGGCAATACATAAATCCTCAAGACAATATATATTATTTTCCAGAGAGCATGCATTTGCACACCAAACACCAAACAAAAAGGAATGCAAAGTTGTGTAACTTCTCTCTCTACAGGAGCTGTCAGAGCAGCGGGATGCTGCAGGGAGCAATACTCACCTAAATGTGTCACAGCAGGATTGAGGACACCCGGCTGGGACCACATTTGTTGTGAGCTGGGTGCACAAAGCCCAGCACAAAGCTTGGGCTGACCTCCTGGGATGGTTTCCAGCAGGGATATCAATGGGGCTGTCCTTCATTTTCAGCAGGCTGGGGGCTATTGGTGCTGACATGGAGCACCTTAAAGGTAGGATTTGACCATGAAAACTATTCCATGAGATGGCACAAATTGCTGCAGGCCTTCCTTCCCCAAGCACGTGGGAATACGAGGGTTCAGCTTCAACACTTGGGATCATCATGACATGCATCTGTCTGATTCCTTCCTCAGCCCCATCCCTTTCTATCATTTATCCTCGCCATGTCCAGGCATGGAGGGGGTGAGTGAAAAAAGAGGAGAGAAGGCACTGTGGCAGGATTTGGAGGATTTTTGAATCTTGCTCCTTTCTGAGCAGGTCAGGGTTTTCCATGCTGCACATGGTGCTCACTTATGGGGATAGACCAGGGCTTGCTTGGATTAAATGAGAAAAACAACCAAATAAGGGCAGCGTGGGAGCCCTGATACACTCATCAGGATATGCATCAGCTCCTGGTTCTGGATCCCCAGCCAAGAACTGCCTGCAGCTTCACCTGCATGATCTGGGACTGTCAACAGCTCCAGCAGGAAGTAACACAGGCACATCTTGAACCCGCAAACATTCAGACTCCAAGCTTCCTATAGATTGCACCAAGAGGTGTCCCAGTCACAGCTAACAGCCAGATTGAGAGCAGGACCACCTGCAATGGGATGGATGCTGTGCGCCTCTGTGCTGCCCAACTTCACTGCCCCTTGGCCCTTCGGGGAAGCATCGATGCGTCCAAACACCGGAGGTATTATTTCAGATTAAAACCAGATTAAGCCCATTTAATTTTAACTCAGATTAAGCCCCTGTTTAGAGTCTGGCCCCGTTTCCAACGCAGTCAGGCTCCCTGCAGCCAACTGCCTTGGCCCTGGATTGGAGCACAGCTGCATCTCCTCCTGCCTGCCTTTGGCTCTATGGTGCATTGGGGCTGTGCTTCATGGTTTTGAGTGGGCACCCCTGCAATCCCCAAGAGATAGAGGCACCAGTGTGTGCACTGCTCCAGATGAATGTGTCACCCACACATGCACACCCTCTGCATGTTTAATTACACAGTGCTTTTCAGTGCTTTTTAAGAAACACAATCCTTCAATGCCTTTCAGAGTATAGTTGTTTGCAACGAAATTTAAGGAAAGAAAGGCTTTGGACCTGTTCAGTCTAGCTGGAAAACGGCAGCAGGGAAAATGCAATCCATCTCACCACACTGAGTTACACTGTCCTCATGGTGTCACAGGTCTGATTTCTGGGATATCTTTGTTTAAATTATTTTGAGATTTGGGGATTTTGCCTGTTTCCATCGGGTCATTCCTGATGTTTGAGGACGGATTGGTGCCCCATGGCCCTACGCTGCACTTGATCTAGGAGCAGTTCCTTGGCTGCAAGTCCCACACTTCAATGCTAAAACCACTTCTTGCTTCTACTGGGAAGCGTTTTTCATTTGCAAAACAAACCCCACACAATTTCCCTGACTCCACTCACCATACTGGATGTGCCTGTTTCAGCTGGGCTCTGTTCCCACGTGGGGAGCTGGAAACAATGCACAGCAGTGAGGTTGCACCCTGGGTGAGTGAATAGGAGAGGTGATCAACCCAGACCATTCATCCCTTCAAACTTTTGGCCTCTTGAGGTGAATTCTGGGTCTGATCAAGGGCAGCGCTGCCCATGGGATGCATGGGACCTGAAAAATGGAGTCCCAACCCAATAGGAAGTGAGCTGCAGATTTGTGGAAGCCAATGATGACATCCCCAAACATGGTCCTGTCACAGCAATGGGACACAGTAGGTTCAACGTTCTCAGGAAACACAACTGAAGACTCAGTTTCTCAGCAGGACAGCAGAGCCTGGCACCAATCACAGTGTTTGCAAACCCAGGGCTGCTTCCAAATAAATGCCAGAGCCCAGAGCAGTACTGGGATGCTCAGCTTCCCTACTTCTCCTACTTAGCGCCCTCTCCTTAAAAATATTGAAAACAAATCTGGTATTTTGATGCTTCCTGATAAATCTTACATCTGTCAAAAATGACCTTTTGGGGAAACAGCAATAGCTGGCATTAATCCTATTATTTTATCCTGATTTTTTTTTTTTTTAATGCAGCTGCCATTTCATCTTGCACCAAGTGAATTGAAGTTCTCAGCTGGGGCACGCCACTCTCTCAGATGTGTGAAACACTGATAGCCATGACAAGAATCACAGCTCCTTCCCCTCCTGAGCCCCCAAACTTCTTTCCAAGTCTGCACTGAGACCTTCAGAAGAGTCAGCTCAGCATTGAGAAAAATAATCTCTCACCAAATGATGAAGGGGTCAGGTGAAATTCATGGCTCCCTCTCACGGTATCAGCCCTCGTATCCCAGAGCTGCACAATGCAAGAAAGAACCTTTGTTAGTTCTGCAAAGAAGTGGGATAAAATTGCTAATGATTTATCTTAAAAGAAACAATAAATGAATGTTGAACAATACTGTTCCAAGTCCGAATTAAAAGCAGATAAAGACATGAGCTAAAGCGTTATGAGTCAGTTAGACAAATTTCTTTCTGATTCAGACATCACTGCTCTTACCAGAGCACCAGACATGGATTGGGTGGCCTGGTGAGGTCCCTGCCAGCTGCAGTCTTGGTTTCTGTACAAGGAAAGGGTTGGATTCTCAGGAGGTAGCCATACAGAGCTGGTCCTGCTGAGCTGTGCATGGGTGCAGGCCATGGAAAGACATAGGAATAGGCATAGGTATGGGCATGGGTAAGGGTGCAGATATGGCTTTGGGTATGGGGAGGGTTCTGACAATGGGAATGGGCATGAATATGGACATAGGGATGAAAATGGACATGGAAGGACACGGGTATGGATGTGGACAATGCAATGATTTGAACAACCACAATGGGCCCTTAGGGACTCACCACCAGAGCTGGCGTGGTGGGAGTTGCGCTGGGATTGGAGGCATCCCAGCAGTTCCCTTCCTGAGAGCTTTCCAAGGAACTGATTTCCAAGGAGTTCAGCCAACACAGAGTAAAACCCTTCTTCTGCAGCCCTACGCTCACCGTCCCAAAAAACCTTGGGTTGAACCCCTCCCAAGGCAAGGGGCACCTGCCCTAGGGGACCCCTCTGCATTGAGGAGACAGCACTGGACAGAACCTTCTTCTGCAACTCTTCATTTGTCCTTTACAAGGTTCTGTGATTTAAGAACGTGTGTTAAATCTTCTGCAACAATCAATTCAAATATACAAGTTTGGCTATTCAAATTACTTTTCCAAAAGTACTTTAAAATGCATTAAGTTATTAATTGCCTGCTGGCACTTTAATCAAACGGGAAAATTGACATAGCTAGAGGCATGTATTTTTGTGGAAAGGAAATTTATTTAAGAAGAAACAGCAGCTCTTACTGCTTAATTTAAACTGAGAAAACTGTGGAAAATCAACTGCTATGGAAAATTAATAAAACATTTCCAGCTGCAAACAGTGACTAATTGTACAAGATGAAGACTGCCTGGAATTAATAACTTGCAATCTTCTGTGTGAAGAACCCCCTACCAGTTCAATTTACTGGGAGATTAAATTACTTCTAAGTTTGCCATATTAAAACAGAACATGAATAAAATGTTAGTGAAAGCACATCTATTATTTACTGTCTGTGATATGGATATAATTATTTCCAAACAACCACAATGTGACGTGACTGGCAATATTTAAGTTATTTGCTGGTGAATGCAGTTATACCACCCTGGTTTCTGTAAAAGCAGCCCAAATGGGTTCCTACAGCTGGCATACTCCTGCCACAATGAGTTCTCTCCCATCCAACCCACCATGCCCAGCATCCCTATTGCACTGCTCTTTCAGCACCGACGCTGCTGTGCTTTCTGCACCGCCCCACGTTCTATGAACTTTGCACCTTCTTTGCTTTGCCTGGTTTTTTATATCCCCCCCCCTTCCCCATTTTATAACAGGAGGCAGCTGGCTGCACTGAAAACCTCACGGAGCACAATTAGGTGAATGCTTTCCCTGCATGTAGGGGCTCTTCGCTGGACCCGCTGCAGAAGCTCGCTTTCTTTTTCAACGTGTGCCAAGTTCCCGGGGTGCATAAGCCCCTTTCAAAGCAGTAAAAATAGGAAGGTGAAAAAGACAGAAAGCCAGGTGAGAGGGTATTTGCTGAAACCCAAACAAAACCCGGTGGGATTTCAAAGCAAACCAAGGAGTGGTGGGAGATGAAGGAGTCACGGCTGCTGGGATGCTGTGCTGTGGTCGTGGTGTTGCATGCTGACATTAAGCAATAAAAGAGCATGTGCATGGCTTGGCTTTGGTGGAGGAGATGGTACTGAAAGTTGCAATGCTGGGAATGAGGAGGGACTACCTGGGACACATCGGGGCTGATAAGCTTGACAGAGATCCTTTGCCATGAAGCCATAGAATTGTTTAGGTTTGAAAAGTCCTTGAAGATCATCACGACCAGCCATCAACCCATCACCACCACATCCACTAACCGTGTCCTTCAGTGCCACATCTCTTGAACGTGGCCTGGGGAAGCAATGAAATGAGGCGAGAGGTATGGAACTGGGTGAACCGCAGTGGGAATCACTCAGCAACTCATTCGAATAGGAATAAATGATTTACCATTAAAAGGGACTGTCTCCAAAGCTTTGCACAGACATTATAAACCATGAGTGCAATAAGCCAGAGCTGCTGGGGCGGCCGTGTCAGAGGAAGGCAGAACTGGCTGCACTGTGCTGGTCTGCGTAATTATTAACACTGGACATTGAAAGATAAGCAGCCCTTCTTCTCCATCCATGAGAAAATGAGTTGTAGGGCAGATCTGTAGGTTAATATACAGAATGTGCATGGATGGAGATGGAGCTTCCAGAAAATGTTTTCACATTTCGATAATTGAGTGTGTCACATTTAATTGCAATATGCTTTCCACTGTGCAAACCCAGGGACCTCTCCTCTTGATATCAAGTTAGACCTGATTGCCTAATTGCAATTACCTGGGTAATTAGAAAGAAATAGAGTAGCCCTGTGCTGCCCGATAGTGACGATCCACTTCCTAAAAGAATTAGCCTAGCTTCAATGTGGAAAACTTGTACATCTACTGATAGACAGACAGACAACTTAACCTACCTGTAATTACACAGATTATACCTGGACTGCATTCCTTCCAAGCAGTAGTTATAGATGTCACTGGCACAGGTTGCCCAAGGAGGCTGTGGATGCCCCATCCCTGCAGGCATTCAAGGCCAGGCTGGATGTGGCTCTGGGCAGCCTGGGCTGCTGGTTGGTGACCTGCACACAGCAGGGGTTTGGAGCTGGATGAGCATTGTGCTCCTTTGCAATCCAGGCCATTCTACTATTCTGTGTTAATTCTGGTTCCACAGAGACTCATCTGTGGATCTGGAGGTACCAGAGAGCAAAGCAGCCAGCATGCTCCCACCACACAGGAAATTTTCGCCACTGTGCCCCAATGCCACCATGCCACCACTGGGCCTTTCTCAGCCAGGAAAATGAGCTTTGCTCTGGAACAGGTTCCAGAAGCAAGAAGAAAGCAGTAATTCCCCTGCAGGGTGCATTTCTCATAAACACAAGTGGTTGTGAATGCTTACCTGGAGATTGGCTTGCTTTAAAGTTCCCTTTTCTCCCCTGCAATCACAGAAGTGGGGGATATGCCAGCCCTGAGTTGTATCTCCTTGGGATGGAGACGAGCAACATCGGCCACGGTGTGACCAAGCCCTGGTGAGGAGTGGGAAGAAGACATCATCTCCATCGGGCTGCTATTTAGGACACCATCAGCTCCTTTGCCAGCCCTCACACCAAAACCCACCCCAGGCAAGACGAGGTGGCCTGGCTTAGCTCTGAAGGGCCCATTGCAGCCCCATTCCTCCATCCACCTCTCACCAGGCCACCCTCACCCATCACATTGCTCGCTACTCCCACCCTCCCTTTTCTCCTCGCTTTGTTACACTGCATTTTTTTTTTCCCCTTTCTCCCCCCTCCCCTCTTTTCTTTTACCCTTAAAGAGCGAACAAAACAAAACAAGAGAAAGCGGTGCCAATCCGATCCTCTTAGCACAACGTGCCCACCCCGGGGAGGGATCTCGCCTTGAGCCCCACGCATTCGTGCTGTTCCTTCAGAGCAACTCGAGCAAATTGAAAGCCGCGGAGGGGTGCGCCCCGAGGCACTCCGCAAATCCACTTCCTTTGTCATAACAAGAACAAATCCCACCTTTGAAGTTTTTTCCCTTCTTGTTACAAGGGGGAATGTCTTTTGTTTAATCCATTTTAGCCTTTAATGCCTGACCTGGATCAATCCTGTTGGGTAGATTACACATTACTCACGCCGACTTTAAACCACCCTACAGGGATTTTTATTTCCCCCCCCCCTGCTCTCCCCGCCGCATTGGTGTGAGAATCTCAGCAGTAATCAGCATTATGACTTTAGACCATCGCTCACTTTGAAGGAGGAGACCTTCCTTTAACAGGGGGGAAGGGGAGGAAACCCTCAAATATCAAACAGATTTAATCAGCTTTCAGGCCCTCCTATCTCCTATTCAGAATGGATCTTTATTAGTTATGAAAAATCAGTGCAGATTTTGGTTGGCCTCTGTCTCCTCCTTGGCCATTTGGTGCTCTGTACCCCACCACTGATTGTTGGGACGTCCAGCTCCCAAACTACATCTGAACCTCCTGGTCTCCATTCCACTGCTCATGCAAATGCAAGAGGCTGAGAAATGCTGCCAGCAGAACCCAGGCACCCTCTTTGATGACCCAGATAGAGAATAAATGTATATACGACCCTTTAACCTCACCTCATTTAACCTTACATTAGAACTTGGGATCTCAGCTCTCAGGGTTACCTCAGCTTTGCAAAAAAAACCCCGCAGTCTCAACTCCTTTGCTCTCTAATAACCACTTACAGTGGCTACACTCCCATGTGAAAGCCTTCAGTCCACAGCACTCCTCTTCTACAGCACTTCAGCCCCCAATGGCTCCCAGCACCCTCTAGCAGGGTTGAAGAAGCTTTGGGGCAGGCCCTGTCTTGGGATACCAACAAGGCACAGCTGTGCCTCACAGCCCCAACCTCACAGTGAGAGGAGCTGATTGCTTCATTAGCACAGCCAGACCTCATTAAGGCCAGCCCAGGGCCCTGACAGCCACCCTAAAACCCTTGGGACTTGCCTTACACAGAGATGTCCCAGATGGCCACAGATATCACCTCGCTGTGCAGGATGTGGTGGCAAGGCTGGGATGAAGGATGCAGGATGTGGGATGAAGCTGCAGGAAGAAAGAGGACAGGGGATTTGGAGTGGTCCTGTGCGTAGTCAGGAATTAGACTCAGCTATCCTCATGGGTCCCTTCCAACTTAGGATATTCTGTTATCCTGTGTGTGATTTCTCCCTCCCTGCTCATTGAAGAACCCAATTTTGCTCACTTCTGACCTCAGTTCATCACGTTTAGAATTCCTGCACAAAAGCTCTGGTCTCTCCCCTACTCTGAGCTCCAAGGTGGACAGCAGTACCAGCTCAGTGTCTCACCTGACCACACACAGGAAGACAAATGGAAAAGATAAAACTGCCTGAACGTCCCAGACACGTCTTGTATTGCAGCTCTTGAGAGGACCAAAACATCTTCAGGCGGATGCAGCCCGCCTGTTGGGTTGGGGTCCCAGTTAAACATCCAGACCCTGTATCACTGAGCAGCTAGGAAGACTGGGGACGTGAGCTATAGATGCCCCTGTTCATTCATGGCCTAGGTGACCTTCAAAGATACCTTCCAACTCAAATGATTCCGTGTGGGCATTTAGGAAGTGGGATGATGATGCGACAGGGTGCCACCAGCGCTGGGTGATTTGGGATTTGCCATTCTCACCCCAAGCACCAGTTCCACCGACAGATGGGAGCCATTTCTCACACCACTGACAAGGCTCTCCTTTGGGGATTTGCCAGCAGGAACCACAGGACACCCACCACGACCTTCCTGCATCACACTGGGGGGATTGCAAAGAGCAGGGATGTCCTATGGAACAGCTGGGTCATTCTCCATGAAACTGAGCCAACCGTCCCATAGGATGGTGCAGGTAAGGAAATATCCTCTTTGTTTAGCTTCTTATGAGTTTGATATGTTTTGAAATTAGCAGCCCTCCATTAGCTCTCCAAATGGCTCTGCATCATTAGGGTCAGTACGTCTGCACTCCTCAGAATGAGCTTTACCTGAATTAGCATCTCAAAGAGGCAGGGCTCCCTTCTCAGCTTTAATTCCAGCACTGCGGCACATCAGGATGAGTTCGGTGGCCAATCCAAGCCCCGCATCCCAAATACATTCAGGGGAACCTGCTGGCTTGTTTAAAATGTGCTTTTTCCTTCCCATTCTTTACTAAATGCCTATTATATTAATGTTTAAAATCCATTTAAGTTCATCATGGGTGGTTTTGTGAAAGGACACCGGCTCTGCCATTGTAATTAGATGATTTATTGCCCTCTCGTGGTGACACACGCTAACTAGAGAAGCTGTGATTTAAATTGGATGATCCTTCCAAGAGTGTTTGAGTGAGAAATAAAGGGAGAATTATTAATACCATTAGAAAGCAGCGGCGTATACATGCTAGGGATATACAGTGCCAGGAGAGGGATTAGCCCAAACTTGCTGGTTTGCAGCTGAGCAC
The DNA here is from genome assembly GCF_019232065.1 of Centrocercus urophasianus. NCBI lineage: Eukaryota > Metazoa > Chordata > Aves > Galliformes > Phasianidae > Centrocercus > Centrocercus urophasianus. Next base: position 49,142,537 of record NW_024884586.1, read on the forward strand.
TGTGTCAGCCAGCATCCATCCTGACGTGGGACCAACATCAGTGATGGGCATCTCATAAAGATGGAGGTGGTGCATGAAATCTCTGGGTTTTGGCTGAGGAACTGTGGGGAATCCATTGACGTGGGGTCTGCTGGCTCCCTGCGCCCTGGATCTGCCATCTCTTCTCACCTTCCATTTCCATTTCTGGCCACAGAAAGCAGTAGCTTAATTTTATTTACTTTTTTTTTTTTATTTTTTTCTCCAAAAGTTTGTTTTTTTATATTTTCCTTTCAGATTAAAATAGGTTAAATGTGATCTTGGGTTTACCAGCCTTCCTCCACTCTATGGAAAAGCACCCCAAGTTAACCCACGTACAGTAATTTCCTGTCAGCGTATGGGAATCTGTATTAACATTTTTCATTCAATTTAAAGCAAACAAACAAACAGACAAGCCTGAACCACAACAATTTTGTATCGAACCCAAGTATAGACCTAGCCTGGAGCTGTTATTCAAATGCCTGGGTTAATACAGTGTAAAACCATGAGCACATCCTCTTACGGTGGGGGTTTAAATCTTTAAGAGTGGCTTATATCAATCTAGTTTAAGTCAATTCCTCACCCAGTTAAGCTAAATTGAAATAAGCACTCAGACCCCAAATGCCGGCACGAAGCCGGTGTCAACTAATCTCCTTGCACATAGACTTCAGCCAGGCACTGCATCCCTGCAGGGGACAGGGTGGTAGGGACAGCTCAGTCCCACTTCAGGTGGCTGTGCCTTAGCAGAGGGCTTTCAGCCTCAGCATCCACTTTTCAAGGCTTCGGGGGCAATTTCTGCTGTTGTGCTGAGCCCCAGGAGGGGCACAGCCATCTTGCTCAAAGTTTATCCGTGTTGGAACAAAGCTTCCCGACCTCTGCATCAATGGGGTCTGTGTGCGCAGCTCCCCCAGGCTGCACTCATAGAATCATAGGGTCATAGAATCATTCAGGTTGGCAAAGACCATGAAGAGCCTGAAACCCAACCCAACCTGATCCACCCCACCATCCCTGCTGCCCGCATCCCTCAATGCCGCGTCTCCATGGTTCTCAAACACCTCCAAGGATGGTGACCCCCCCGCTCCCTGGGCAGCTGTGCCGCTGCATCACTTCTTTCAAAGAGGAAATGTTTCCTACTACCCAACCTGACCTTCCCCTGGCACAACTTGAGGCCCATCACCTCCCACCAATGTCACTGCTGTGAAATCACCAAAGTCCCTTGGGAGATGCTTGGGAGATTAAATGGACACAGATCTGAAGATGTCACCGAAGAGTCCCACGCTCCCTCTTCCCTGACCTGCATTTTGCTTTTTGGGACAGGACAAAAGCCATTTTTTAATCCATTCCAACTCATTACATACAGCAGCACAACCAAAATGCAGAGATTATGGAACCCATAAGAAGTGACTCGCAGGAAGAGGGTGCTTTGCCTGCAGATTTTGGGTGTGCTTAGCTAGTAGGACCAACCTATAACCAAACAGCATCCCGGGCTGCCCTGAAGCCTGACTTGAATGCTCTTGCTATTTGCATTGCCCAAAGGGCAATTTGGAAATGGCACTTGGGAAAGGGTTTTATCATTCATTCATTCATTTATCTATTTATCTAGTCATTTATTTATATCTATATTATTATTATTTTCTCCTATGGTTTCCCAAAGGTCTCTCTCTGCTCTTCTCCAGCTCGTGGGCTCTGGGCGTTAGGTGGCAGCAGCGCTCAGGCAGTGAACGTATCCCCATCCTTCTCTTTTTTTTTTTTTCCGTGCTTTTAGCTCCCTATCATCCTTTACAGGACAGGAAAAGTTGGATGTTGGGATTTCAGGTCGGGGTGTTTTGGAAAGCAGTTTTGGGTAGCTGGTGTTATCACGTGGGTATCAACTCTGGTGCTTTGGTTGATGAATCTCTGGAGCATCCACGTTGTCCCGTCCCAGGGGTGCTGTGTGCACACAGCCTGGGATCCCCTCACTGCTCCACCAAGAAAACTGCTGGAAAAATGGATAGTAGTAGGGAAAGCCACAGAATCATAGAGGTTGAAAGGTACAGCTGGGGATCATCAAGCCCAACTCCCTGCTAAAGGTTCAGGTTGGATATTAGGGAACATTTCTTCTCAGGAGGGGCTGTGATGCAGTGGCACAGCTGCCCAGGAGCAGTGGGGTCACCATCCCTGGAGGTGTTCCAGAGCCATGGAGATGTGGCACTGAGGGATGTGGGCAGTGGGCATTGCAGGATGGGTTGGGCTTGGGGCTCTTGGAAGTCTTCTCCAACCTCAGTGACTGTGTGGTTCTGTGATTCTAAAGCAGGTCCCTACAGTAGGCTGCAAATCATAGCATTTAGTGGAAGGGATTTGGGCCAACATATGGTTTGGGGTGTTGGGGTGCAAGGAGGGGACACCTCACCATCAGCACGACTTTCAGAAGGCCATTTGCAGGCTGAAAAGCAAGTTCTCCAGGACCAAGTAAGATAAAATGAAATCAAATCAAATAAAATTTGACTCCTTTGCTATTGCTGCAGCTGCAGAGGAATTCATGGAAGCACAGGAGAGCTTGAACGGTACAGTAGTTAGCGCTGGGGAAGGATGGTCAGGGTGCAGTTGGACTTGATGATCTTGAAGGTCTTTCCCAACCTGAGCAATTCTATGATTCTATTTATTTGTTTTATGGGACACGTCCACTTGCTCACCTCACCTTGTCTTATCTACCAACTCCAATTAGTGCCCCAAAAAACAACAAACAAAACCAGAGATTAAAAATCAAGAGAAATTGCATCAGGTCTGTGTGCCAAACGTGGGACAGAGAGCACTGTGCCCTTTGTCCTTCCGAGATAGGGCTACCTGGAAACCACAGCACTGTTGGACCAAACAAGGCAGAGGAGGACGTGGGTTTGGGGTTTTTCCTGGTGTCACGTCTGCAAACACGGGGCACCCCTGCACCCACACCCAGCATGGCAATGGAAGGAGCCTTCGCTTCAGCAATTAAAAAAGAAAACAAAGGTGTTTTTGGCTGCACTCTTGGCTGGTTTTGCTCCATGGGGCAACTGCCTCTGGTACGAACAGCCTACATTCACCAAACATCCCAAATTCACCAAATACCCTAAATATCCCCTATACCCAAATACCTTGATCCTGGGCAGCCTGGTCTGGTATTAAATGTGGATGTTGTGGCCCTGTGGGGGGGGAGCTGGAGATTGATGATCCTTGAAGTCCTTTCCAATCCAAACCATTCTGTGATTCTGTGTGATTAAGTACCCCAAATACCCCACTTACCCCAAAATAACCCCTACCAGAGCCACCCTGTGCCATGCAAAGGGAAAATCCAGCCAGCTGCCCGTAAGCAAAGCTGGGCTGACCGGTTCAATCCTATCCAAATTTACAATATTACTTATTTTCTAAATAAGATTGGCTGTCACCTTCGGCCACGACCTCGCTGATGACATCCAGCTCTCTGCTGCCAAGAACAAGCCGTGGGTTTGCCAGGAGCTACGGAGCAGCGTGCCATCGTGGCTCAGGGGGATTTCGTGCCTTATCACACGTGCACTGCAGTGATTCACACCGTAACGGCAGGCAGCAGGAGGTCACATTCACAAATGTTGGCAAAAATCTTTAATTACTCCCCCAAAGGCTGCATCAGAGCTACCGTAGGGCCAAAAAAGAGATTGGGAAGGATCGTTAAGGAAGTTGGCAGGCAGCTGCGCCCGCAGTGCCGCACCGCAATAAAGTCCGTGACCTTAACGCAGCGAGTGGGGAACCGACCGCAGTGTGAGGAATGCGGAGAGCTGTGAGCATCCTTTGCAACCTGCATCGTGAGGTTGCTGCCCTGAAACGTTGACTGCGCTCTGTGCAAGGAGCAGCGCTGCCAAGAGAGGGCAGCCCAAGCCGGCACATCCATCCGAGCTGCTCCCAAATCCGTGCGTGGAGCCGTTGGGGTGCTGTGTGCAAACAGGAACGAGAAGGGTAGGGAAAGGGAAAAGGATAAAAGGGAAGGGAAAGGTAGAGAAAGGATAAAAGGGAAGGGAAGGGAAGGGAAGGGAAGGGAAGGGAAGGGAA
>NW_024884586.1:49146686-49223846 GCF_019232065.1 Centrocercus urophasianus
AGCCTAAATTCCCTGTCCAGAAAATGCTTTGGAAGAAAATACAAGGGGAAGCAAAAAGTCCCCAGCTTTGGAGTGAAGTAATAATTCTGCACACTGTGCAGAATGGCTGATTTTATGTGATTTTACAAGGTCAACCCAAATCCCTTCTGTAAGGGACCGTGGGGGATGACTTGCAATGAGATACCCCTGGGCTTTGTTTTCACAGTGTTTTAGGAAGAGGAGAAAGTGTCCAACGTGGGCCATAGCTCAGCCCCATGGAGTGCATCCTGGAGGACTCAGCCCCTCAGGAAGCATTGATTTCCCATGCAGATGTTTGGGTTTCTGTCTCCCCCGAGTCGATGAAAGGCCTTTTTCTCACAGAACGAGGCAGCTTTGCACGTTTACGGAGTCCTTAATAAATAGTGACAACAAAACCCACGGAGGCTGTGCAATGGGTTGTGTCAGTGCTCCAGTGTGCATGTGAGGCTTTGCCAAGCCCTAATGGCGGTGGGGGAGCAGGTGGGGTGGGTTGCACCAACCATGCGGTTCGGACACGTAAAATGGACATTATCCACAGCCCCAACTTAAACATGGGATTCCTTTGTCCCCTTTCAGCGTGGATTTGTGCTGATCGTAAAACCCGAGATGGTTGGGAAAACCCTCGTGGTCGGCAGCAGCCCACAGCAGGAGGTTGGGACTGGATTATCTTTGAGGTCCCCCTCCATCCCAGGCTATTCTGTGGTTCCATGGATTAATGAAGATGATGGAATGAGGATAGGCCCCAAAGTGGCTGATTTTAAGTAAATTAATCAGGAGGAAGAAGAATTACCCAGCACATTCCCTCAACGTGTTGCATCAGTTTAAAGCGATGTTGATGTTGATTTATTGATTTGGAAAGGTACTTACATTTATAAAAGCAGCAAGGGCTTGTCCGTAGTGCCAATAATGTGACATAGGCATGCTGGCTGGCACATGGGCTGCTCTGGTCCTGCCTGCCCATATCCAAGCAGCAAACCCATCATGGGATCAAAGGGAAAAAGCAGGAAGCTGTATTGCTCCTGCCATCACAGAATCGTAGAGTCGTTTGAGTTTGAAGGGATCTTTAAAGGTCGTTTAGTCCAATTCCCCTGCAATGAACAGGGGCATATAAATAAATGATATAAAATAGAATAAAACAAAACACAGCTGGAAGACAAAACAAGAAGCATTTTGCAGGGTGCTGGATGCTGGGGGACACTTGGAGACACCATGCTGTGATTTGGGGAGCCCAGAAAGGACCCATGGAGGGGGCAGAAGTAGGGAGAAAATCCCTTTGCGTGGCAAAAACAAGTCAATAACCTCCTCCTGGCTCCTTGTTAGGAGAGACATGAGATTACAGGCATTTTTCTGAATAGGAGGCAGAAATCAGTCATATCCCACAGATCTGGCACAGCCCAGGTCAAGCAGGCAATAGCAATGCCTGCTTGTAAGGAAATCCGTAGCAGCACCCTGCAGACCGAGCTTACTTCTCAAAAGGGAAATCAAGCTCCTTGCACAAGCTCTGGGGTTTTCCTGTGTTGAACCAACATGGAAAGGGCAGAAAAGGCAATGGGCAGCCCCAGCCATTGGCTTCCTTACCAAAAAATGATGGAAAATAGCAAGAATGAATTGTCCACAAATTGTGCAAGCTGCAGAGGTTGCTTTGGTTACCAAAGAATTAAAGCTTCTGGTTGATAAAGTGATGGGGATGGTTATGGTGTAAAAATGGGGAGTGTGGGGAGGGGGCTCCTCCTCTACCCCTTCAGGGGCTGCACCAGAGAAGTAAAACATCACGGATGGAAATGGAAGTGGATGAATCAGTGAGCTGATTGGGTCACAGATGAGAAATAGCACATCTGCTGCTGCTTTCAGTGCATTAACAAATAAGGCCACTGGATCAGACACCCTAATGCTTGGAATAATGAAGCTTCAAGAGCGATTAGAGCATAAATCACTTTTTTAAAATGCAGGCAGTCCTTCCTCAGCCATCAGGAGACATATTTGCTTTATTCTGCACGCTCCTGGCCACGCTGCTGCCCTGCTCTGTTCTACAAAGAAGCATAAACCCAGCCCTGTGAATTGCTTCCATGTGCATCAGGTCAATATCTGGGTGGATATTAGGAAGCGTCTGTTCCCCAAAAGAGCAGTGCTGCAGTGGCACAGCTGCCCAGGAGTGGTGGGGTCACCATCCCCAGAGGTGCTCAAGAACCATGGAGATGTGGCACTGAGGGACGTGGGCAGTAGGGATGGGTTGGACTTTGGGATCTTGGAGGTCTTTGCCGACACGAATGGTTCTAAGATTCTATACATTGGGTTTGCAGCAATTTGGGGTTTGGCTTGCAAACTTCCAGCTATGAATGTGGGGTCAAACCAGAGGGGCTCAACACCCAGTGGTCCCACCAACATCTAGTCCCATAAGAAGGGATTTGGTAGGATTTTGGCACTTCCCAGCCCCTGCTCACAGGCTCTTGCAGTGTTCAGCCTTCTCCTCATTCCTATTTTCCCATCTCCCCACCGTTGAACACGGGAATGTCACAGCACCCCGAGTCTTAGAATCACAGAATCATTTGAGTTGGAAGGGACCTTTAAAAGTCATCCTCTACTCCTTTATCTCCTCCACACCAAACACCAGCCCTGAGCTCACAACCTGCCGGTCATCATGGGTCACAAACCAGGAGATGTCAGCACCATTTGGGTCCCACAGATGCAACCGGGGCTCTCCCACCTCTGCTGATCCCCAATTTCTCTCTGCCAACCCCACCTCCTTCATCCCCTTTGCATCCACTGCGCACAGACGAGCAGATCGATAAGCTCATCAAGCTGCTCCCCCAGGGCTTGTAAGAGAGATGGATCATTATTGGTGTTTCTATTTTTAAATAGTGCTGGGATATTACAGCAATAGGGTCATCTGCGCTCCTGGCTCCACTGAATCGTGACTCAAACTGCAGATGTACGGGCCTTAAAGAATGGTGCAACCTGAATGTGGAAATCCGGCACCAAAATAGCAATAGGAAGAGCCAGTTTCTGGTATCCAGCTGCGTATGCTTTGAGTTGAACACCGATGCTCCATCCCATATGGACAGAATTGTTCCACCCTGACTTCTTCCTCACACAGAAGCACAGACGTGGCTGGGATAAGGATGCAGCCCTAATGCCCGTGGGCATTTTCCTGTCTGGAGTTCTGAGCCCCATTCCCATGCATGCATCCTTTGGGACAGGGGACATCCCCAGGGATTGCAGAGTGAACCACTGCAGAAAGAGCCCCTGATTTTTCTGTTATGTCCCCTAGTGGTGGTGGCCTCAACGAGAGGATGAGAGGAAATGGCCTCAAGTTGCATCAGGGGAATTTCAGGTTGGGTATGAGGAAAAAAATCTCCAGTAGAGCAGTGATGCAGTGGCACAGCTGCCCAGGGAGTGCTGGGGTCACCGTCCCTGGAGGTGCTCAGGTGCTCATCCACCATGGAGATGTGGCACTGAGGGCCGTGGGCAGTGGGTATGGTGGGGGTGGGCTGGGGTTGGGCTCAGGGACCTTGAAGTTCTTTTCCAACCTCAGTGATTCTGTGATTCTGCCTGCAGCCCGTGAGCTGTGCACAAAGATGGGGTTGACTCGCAGGTCAGGAAGCTTTGTTCCAACACGAGATTTCATTTTGAGCAAAATATCTGTGCTCTTGACTTTTTACCATGAGAACAGAATCACAGAATTACAGAATAGCTTGGGTTGGAAAGGACCTTAAAATCATCTCATTCCAGCCCCCCAACAAGGATGAACTGAACGGCTAACGTGGGCTGACTGCTAAAACACAAGCACTCAGATCTTTGGAAATCACGTTTCATGAGAGCAAGGTGCTGCTTGGGATTCAGGGGCAGCCACATGGGATTACTGCACGACGGGATTATCAACCCATTAGGATTTCCTGCACTGCTGCTATCCAATTACTCAGCTCCAAATGCCTCCGCCGCCAGCCCACGCCTGTGCAAAAATCGCTTCCCGTTGTCCTACCGGGGAGATGGCAAATGCGATCCTTCAGGCTTTATTGCTGGGCACTGAGAGCAGCCTGGAATTATCAATTTGCAGTGAAGGTGGGGAGGGCATCGCTGCGAGGGATGGGGCAGCAGCTTCAGATCGAGCAGCGAATAGCAGCGCGTTTCCCAGCCTAGATTAAGAGCTCTGCTCTCGCCGCGAGGTGCTCGATTTATTGCGGTGACAGCTGCGTGTGTTTGGATTAATATTAAAAGGCAAAGGACCATCCAGCTCCACTCATTCATTAGGAGGAGTATAGCAAAGAAGCCTGCTCGGGTTGAGATTACCTGTTTGCAAGTGATATCCATCGCTGAACCAAAAACTAATTACGTGGTTCGCTGGTTTTCCTCTCCCTTCGACTCTGCCACAAGACCCCCAAAAAGCCACGGGAGCGCTGGGTGTTTGCAGCATAGAGCTGGAGCTCGTCAGGATTCACACCATGAGCACCGGGAATCAGGGCTGGGTGCAGGGCTTTGGGATGGGGAAAGGCCCAGGTGGACCTTGGACCTCCTCCCCATCTCTGGGGATGCTCTGGTTGTGTCTCCAATTGGCATCACGAGGCTCAGCGTCCCCTTGGGACCTCACCCTCGGTGGGTGGCTGCGTGGCTTTGGAGGAGCAAAGTGAAATCCATGTTTGTAAAGGCTGGGAGAAGGTCACTGCAGGCATCCATCCCAGCACAGCGTGGCTGCGCATCTGCGTTTTTTTTTTTAAAGGCATGCTTTCATGTTGGGAAGTGTTTAAAAATGCAGATTTTGACCTAAAAAGGGCTGGAATGGCTCCTTGGGTGTGCTTTCAGAAAATGTTTGTCTTTTGAGTTCAGAAGAGACTTCTCGCCCAGTGTGGCTGGGCAGGGGGCTGCATCAGAGATGGGGATTTATAAAGGGAAGTCACAGCATAGCCTGCAAAAAGGGGGTGGGAAAAAGGGGGAGAGGGGAAGGGAAGGGAAAAGGAAAAGGAAAAGGGAAAGAAAGGAAAGGAGGAAGGGAAAAGGGAAGGACAAGAGAAGTGGAAGGATAGAGGGGAGAAGAAGGAAAAAAGGGAGAAAGCAAGAAAAAAAGAGGAAATGAAAATGAAAAGGGGAAAAAAGGAGGAAACTAGGGGGAAAAGATCCCCACCACCCACATCCCACTGCTCAGCTTCTGCTCTGCAGAGCACATGCAGAGCCAGCTCCACTGAAGAGCTGGCAATGTAGGTCAGAGCCGTGCTTTAAGCATCTTTCAATATTAAACAAAACTCAGGCACTGTGAGTAGCACATCTGCAGGGCTTCCTGCTCCCCTCCACTGGCTCAGCATGGAAGGCAGCAGCCCTGAGAGACACAAAATCTCCCATGGTACTGGGTCTTACGTGTGGAGGAGCGTGAAGCAAAGGTAACCTGCTTGGCAAATGTTTTGAAGTACTCAGGAGGTCACGTTTGTGTGTTGATGCTGGGAAACTCACATTCCCTTTCTGCATGAGCTATTTCATCTGACCAAGGGTAGCATATCCTCCCCAGCCCTGTTGCTATCCTATTAAACCCAAGGTATGTGGGTCAATCCTCCAGGCAGGATTAGTGCTCTGGGGACATAGGGCAGCTGGGGAGTGATGATGGCACCCAGATTTGAGCGGGATAAGACCCAGATGTAGATGGAACAAGACTCAGATGTGGATGGAACAAGACCTGGATGCATCTGGGACAAGAGCTCCCCATGGCTTTCCAAGGCTGCATGGCCAGGGGGCTGCATGGTATCTCCTCACTGCTCCCCACCCGACATCCCCAGCTGGAGCAGCTTGTCAGAAAGGGTTTCAGATCAGATAAATCCAGGCTCAATTTAGTGCCTGTTACACTCTGCAGGGAGAAGGATGCCCCTGCCCAGAAAAATGCACTCGCCGGTTTTCATCCTTTTGATTTATGGAGCTTCTGGTTTAAGAGATGTTCCTCTCCTCTCCAAACGAAGCCGGTGCTGACAGCTCCATCCATCACCCAGGCTGTCAGAGGCCCAGTGCTTTAAATAAGCTATTAAAGTGAGATCTAGCTGGTTAACAGTCATAACAGACCAGAAATCAGAGTTTGCTTACTTCAGTGCTTGGCCAAATGAATTTCCTTTTAATGACCGGGGACCTGAAGGCACAAGGGCTGCAGTCTGACAACGGGAGATATCCTTGGCCTCAGCCATACCCTGTAAACAACCATCCACAGTCAGGAATTCATCTTTGTTACTGATGGTGAAGTCTCATTAAAGGGCTAATTAATGGGCTCCAACACCCATGGTGCTTGACCTTGGGACCTTCCATGGTGGTGATGGTGGGAGCAGCAGGGAAGGACACAGCAGCCCTCACTGGGCAGGCATCCCTCTGTCTGGAATGCATTTTTTAACAAAATGAAATATTTTGGATGCTTTCCCTTCCCTTAGAGCTCTTAATGCTTTGGCTCCAGTGCCGGTTCCTGCTGTGCCACAGCTCAGCAAAGCTCATCCAAAAAGTGACCCATATCAGCAGCAGTGTAGCACCTTCTCCATTTTGTTTTGGTTTGTTTTTCTCTTAGCTCACCCCAGAAAAATCCAGGCACTTTGTCTTTGTTAGCAAGCTCGACGCCCTTGTCATCTTTTCCCTTTCGATTCCCACCAGCCCGTGTCACCCATTCCCACCCCACCATCCATCTTGCCCACCTCCCCTCCTCCATCAATGTCCCAGTTCACATCACTTCACCTTCTTGCTGCACCCAATCCGTTCCCAAGGTTGGAGCACCTGCAAATCACTGGGATTTCACTGTCAGCCTCAGCACTGAAGCAAGGGGACTCTGCTGGAGCAAGCATCACCACCACAGAACATGAATGGGAACTGAGACCCCAACCACAGCCCTATGCTTTTGCCTCTGGTAATTGATGCCTTGAGGAAAACCTGCTCTAAAACCCCTGTTTTGATGGCTCTAAACCAGCCATCAAAACAAAGTGCTTTGCAGCTGCAAGCAGGTTTCTCTCATCATGTGTGCAGCAGGAAAGGCACTGGGGCCATTTGGGGCACCTGGGTGTCCTGATACACGAATTGGGGCTCACCTCCCAGCTAACAGCAGAAGGAAGAGTGGCAATAGTCTCATGTTGCACCACGAAAGGTTCAGGTTGGACGTTAGGAAACAGTTCTGCTCCAAACAAGCAGTCGGCACAGGCAGAGCTGCCCAGGAGTTGTGGGGTCAGCATCCCTGGAGGCGGTCAGGGAACGTGGAGATGTGGCACTGAGGGACGTGGGCAGTGAGAGCGGTGGGAGTGGGCTGGAGTTGAGCATCTTGGAGGTCTTTTCCAACCTGAACGATTCTGTGATTCTGTAATGATTCTAATTGCCATTCCCTCGGTGCTGATTACATCATTATCTGCCACGTGCTTCGCCTGGCAGCCTTTGCGGGGAGTGAAGGAACTCGCGTCCTCACCTGGATTCAGTGAGACACGGGGCCTTCGCTCGCTTCTAAATTAGTTTGTAAACAGGGATTTTGTTGGCATTTGCTCTCAGACAGGTAATGCTTCTGGGCAAGGAGTCAAGCATAGATCTGCTGTCTTGCAGCATCATCTCAGAGCCTTTAATCTGCGCTGACATGCAAAAAAAGCAGTTTTCCTCATTCTGTTCCTGCTGTGCAAGACCAGTACCACACTGCATGCACACAGACAGCAAGAAATGGGAAAAAAAGCCATTTTATGGGTTCTCAGACCAGTGCTATGGCATGGGCTTTGCATGGGTTGGCAGTGGAGGGAGGCTTGGGGCTGATGTGGGGCAAAGGCACGGGATGAAGGCAGCACTGTGTGGTTCATCCCCATACTGAATTTTGCCCAAGACTCAGAAAAGAAATCCAGGATTTAGGATCATCGCGGCCTGCCAATGTTTCTTTCTGTAACTATGAAACCTAATTCCTGGGCAGCAGGGACATTACCCTTTTGCACCTCCCTGGGATCATCCAGCAGCAATTCCAGGGGATCCTCACCCCGCTGTTGGCTGAACCCAACGCACTGGCACAGGTTGCCCAAGGAGGCTGTGGATGCCCCATCCCTGCAGGCATTCAAGGCCAGGCTGGATGTGGCTCTGGGCAGCCTGGGCTGCTGGTGGGCGACCTGCACACAGCAGGGGGTTGGGACTGGGTGAGCACTGTGCTCCTTTGCAACCCAGACCGTTCTAGGATTCTATGAAATACCCAAAGTCATGGTACAAATCAAAGGCCATTGGCTCCTTTTGGGAAGGATGGGGGAAAGGAGACAGGCTGTGCCCAGAACCAGGGAAATCTCCCCAGACAGCGGCAGACGGGCGGCCTGATGGGAAGATTTAGCTGTATATAATATCAGTATGCTAATAAGAATCCTGATTATCAATCTTTCTTTGGGAGAGAGCAGCGGATGGGTTTTGGAGGGGCTGCTCCTCACAGCCACCAACGCAATGAAATCTGAGCTCCCCCAGCTCCAGTGCAGCGTTATTGGGCTCTCAGAAATCCAATTTTACTGCGTCCAATATTGAGAGTTGATTAAACCTGATTTGAATCGACAAATGTCTTGGGAGGGTGAGTGGGAGCCAGCTGCGAAAGGAGGGGGAGAGTTTAATAAACAGGCTTTGGAGATAAAAATCTCCTTTTATTCCAATAAAACACCCGCATCAGAACGCTGATGGCTGTATGGAGGGTCGGAGAGAGAGAGAAGGAAGTCTTGAAGACGCAGAGAACTGGCTATCAAGAGCAGCAGAGATGAAAGATGAAAAGTAGGTGGGAAAGAAACTCTTTAAGTTGTTTACAGAGAGAGCAGTGAGGTGCTGGAACAGCTGCCCAGAGAGGCTGTGGTGCCCCGTCCATCCCTGGAGGTGTTCCAAGGCCAGGTTGGATGGGGCCCTGGGCAGCCTGGGCTGCTGTGAAATGTGGAGGTTGGTGGCCCTGCCTGTGGCAGGGGTTGGAGCTTCGTGATCCTTGGGGTCCCTTCCAACACTGGCCATTCTGTGATTCTGCAGTTCCTTTGGTTCAAGACAATGGACCATAGCAACTAAAGCACAGCCAATGCCACAGAACTGCCTGTGGGGACAAGGAGATGCCCTCACTCCTATCCCATCATAAAGAGTAGCATGCCTTCGTTTGGGGCTGAGATACAGCTGTTGGGGTGCCAAAACCAAAACCCCAACAGAATATCAGGCATCTCTGTGATGCGATCCCCAAGGAGACAAAGAGACCCAACCACATTCTGCTGCAGTTCCATGCCTACATGCCAGCCCCACAGCCTCCATCCTGCCTTCTATTTGTGCTTCCCTTCTGATAAACCTGAACATCCCTCCCACCTGCAGCCTCGCTGTATGGTAGCAGTACCATAAATCCCTGCATCCCTCTGCTGTAGGGCTGCTCAGTGCTGTCAGAGCCGCCTGTGAAACCTCCCCCTATGATTTAGGGAGCGGGACGATGCGAAACGCCGCAGTGCCCAAACCCTGCGGCATCCAAGCACTTGGAGCCAGAAGGAAAACTGTGCCCTGTGGGCATGAAACCAAGACCCACAACACCTGGCATCGATAGGGGACCCCATGGGAGCTCCCAGCTCCAGCACACCCCAACAAAGCAGGCTTTTATCACCTTACAAAAACATACTGCCATCTCCTGTGCAGCCGCCGGGCTCCTTGTTATTCAGCCCACATCCGTGCCGATGGCTCTCTCCCAGGCAGCAAAAGATCACAGCAAGGGCTGCTCCAGACACTCGTTGGGACTTCTTTTTTTTCCCCATAAGGAGTGTGTTGTCAAAACCTCCAGGCTTTTGTTCCTGCAAAAGGCTTAAAATGATTTTTACAGCAAGGGAGCACCGTTAAACCGTTATCCCCAGCTGTCCTAAAGGGATAATGGTTGGGTACTGGGAAACATTTCTTCCCTGAAAGAGCAGTGATGCAGTGGGATGCAGCTGCCCGGGGAATGGTGGAGTCACCGTCCCTGGAGGTGCTTCAGAACCATGCAGATGTGGCACTGAGGGATGTGGGCAGTGGGCATGGTGGGGGTGGGCTGGGGTTGGGGATCATGGAGGTCTTTTCCAACCAGAGTGATTCTATAGTGATGCCATGGTTCTATGCAAAAGCTGCTTTCAGACTTCCCAAACCACACTCGCTTTTTCTGTCAGCTGTTTTATCCACAGGGCAGAAATCTCTAAACTGGACCCCCCCCAATTCTCCCACCAGATTGTGAAACTTAAAGCTTTGCTCAACCCCAGTGACAACATTCCGTCTTAACATCACTTTGCAGCTTTCAGGGTTGAGTTTCAGAAAGCCCACACCAAAATCGCTGGAAGCAAAGGGGAAAATTAAAGGAATCTTGAAGGAATCCCAGCAAACATTGAGTGCAGAGCCCCAGGGCTCAGGTTTTGCACCTCACCAGAGGAGCACACCCCATCCCAGTGGGCCTTTATGGGAACGCTGCATATTTCCACGCACTGCAGAGCCAGCGCCCTCAGCCCGACCCCAAATCCCTGCACAACACAGAGAGTTTGCTGCCAGGGGGAAGAAAACAGGGATGCAGCCCATGTCTGCACCCCATAACTGCAGCACATGGTGCTCACGTGGCCCCACACACCGGGGACATCACTGCCTTCACTTCTGTTTACTCCATTATCCCATTTTCCACTCTCTAACTCCCTCAGCATTTTCAAGCCAAATCAACCCCCCCCCCTGTCCCGTTTTTTTTTTTTTTATTATTTTTTTAATTACTCATAATTAAGTGATTCTTGGCAGGGAGGCCTATGGAAACAGCATTATCCCACAGGCAGTCAGTCAGTTAGGAATTTCCTCTCGGCCCCCCTAGCCTGAAGTGCATCTGGAAAAACAGATAATTGCTTTATTTACTACTGCAAAGTATTTCCTTGCTCGCACGGCCCCTCGCAGCACCCCAGGACCTCGCTCAGCTGCTCCATCCTTTGGTTCTTCATCACAGAACCATGAAACGGGTGGAGTTGGATGGGACCCTTAATGGCCATCTGCTGCCACTCCTCTGCAATGAGCAGGGATCAATGGACATGGGAAGGCTTTTTCGGTGTGGCTGCAGGACCCTGCAAAGAGCCGTTCCCATCTGATCCGGGCAGAAAGTCACCTGAATTCAGCTGACAAAGAAAACAGAAATGCAAAAGCAACTGGTTTCCACAGGGTGGTTTTGGAGGAAATAAGCATTAAACAAATATGCTCTCCTTCTTAATGAGACAACAGGGTGAAAATCCATCCCCAAACCTCTGCTGAGGGCAGTCTGAGCTGGCAGGAGGTGTCCCTGACCTCACAAGGGGTTGAAACCAGACTGGCTTTAAGGTCTCTTCCAACCCCAACCAGTCTGCTGTTCCATGAACAGGAAGTTTCACAGCTGCTAATGAGAGATGATGATTGAAAAGCAGATCCAGACTTGATCAAAGAACAGGGCAGGCATCTTTAGGACCTGTCGCCCCATTAGCCACCTTCACAGGTCCTCCACACTCAGCCACCATCTATCCATCATTCCCATTCCCACCACCAGCAGCATCCCCCACCACTCAGCCACAGCCTTGTGTTTCCATACAGCCTTCAACACAGCACAGAGGTTGGTTTTGGGGAAACCAGCATCTCACCAGAAAGATGCAGAGCACGTGAGTCGGGTTTTTACCACAGGAAAGCAGGAGGCAGCTCAGCATGCACAGCCCTACAGCAATAGGCAGGCAAGAGGAAGAAGGCAGCAAAAATTGAGTGGGGACCAAAGGCAAACCCACGAGCCAACTTCTGGTTACAGTACCCACCAGCTTCTCTGCACATTGTTACGTGATTTTCTTACTTCCAATCCAAGATACTTGGTTGTGGTGGTTTTTTTGGTTGTTATAAACCAGAAGGCCAAGCTTTGTTTCCAGAGATGTCCCTTAAAAGAAGCCAGACCCATGGAAGCACACCACAGCTCTTTGACGAGCATTAATGCAAAGGAACAGATTAATGCTTGCTGAGATCCAGGGCTAGGCCCTCATTTTGAGCAGGCTCTGTGTTAATTAAGTGCAGGTCTCACATATGAAATACACCAAGAGTCCTTCAGCCCTGCAGACAATGTCTGATATCTCCTCCCAGCCCCCTGGCCCCGATGAAGCTGCACCAGAAGTACAGGTTGGATAATAGGAAAAAAATCCTGCCCTGAAAGTGGGGTCAGGCAGTGGAATGGGCTGCCAGGGAGTGGTAGGGTCAGCATCCTTGGAAGTCATTCAAGAAGCATTCAGATGTTGTACTGAGGGACGTGGTTTAGTGAGGAAAGATTGGTGGTGGGTGGATGGTTGGACTGGATGATGCTGGAGGTCTTTTTCCAACCTTGGTGACGTGGTGATTCTATGAATCACTTGAAGAAAAAAAAAAAACAACTTGAGAATGGCCCAGGTTGGAAGGGACCTCAAGGATCACGAAGCTCCAAACCCCCAACACAGGCAGGGCCACCAACCTCCACATTTCATAGCAGCCCAGGCTGCCCAGGGTCCCATCCAACCTGGCCTTGAACACCTCCAGTTTTCTATCAAAGCTGCAAATTCTGTCCAAACAAAAGCAAACAACAAAAGGAAACAAGAAAAAAAATACGGATTCTCATGCAGTTGCAGTGGAGGTCAAGCATCTGTTTTCCCAATGAGACAGGACAACGTGCATCAGAGAGCAGAGCAGCAGGTTCCCAGAGCTCACAGCCACAGAGCTCCTTTCTGCTGCTCAGTATTCCCTCATCCCAGGCCCGTATTCAGCCATGAAATCTCAGAGTTAAAATTTTAGAAGAATAAAGAAGAATCAGGCTCACACAACTCCGACACCTCTGTCAAACTTCTGTCTGCCTTGTTTTTACATGAAAGAGATTTCTTAAGTTCCTCCTAAAAATATGCATCCGTGCGGCGATACCTTGAAAGGGAAAGAAAGGGAAGACATCAGAGGTGCTCTGCAAACCTCTCACAAAGTGCACATCGATATCCCAAAGCTTTTCCTCTCCCGTTCACCTAAGAGCATCTTCCCAGGGAAGCACGTAAGGCTGCTATTTAGAAGGAAGCCTGCTAGCCAGCTGGCAGGTCACATGTAGAGAAAGCTGCTGAAATCCTGATTCTCCTTTATTATGCTCATGTCAGTGTTCTTTCCTTCTTACTGAGGAAAAAAAAAAAGAGAAGCAGACCATTCATTTCAGTTCATTTTAAAGGAACGAAGCTTGCAAATTCACAGCAACTGCGTACAGAAAGGGCACAAACACACAGACGTAAATGAAATGCAGAATTACCATTATGAAAATTAACCTCAGGAGTCACAAAGCATATTATTCCTGGAAATTGCTTTTATTTTGCAATTATGTTAACACCGCGAGAAGGCAGCTGGCATTGAAAACAAACAGCTCCATTTAAAAACCAGGGGTGTCAATCAACTGGAATTTCAGGGCACTCACACCTGAATCCACTCTGCACCTCCAATGCTTAAGGATCCTCAGAGATGTGGGGTTTTGCTTGCTGAGGAACAGAGGGAAGGGGACAAGAGAGCAGGAGAAGTGGTGGCATTCTTAATGTTTTCTTTTTAAGTTCTTCATACCGTTTTGCAAACCCTTGTCAAGCCCTGACAACCAATCAGCAGGAGGGGAAAAAAAACAACATTGGAGGAGTCGATGAGAATACTGAGATAACATTTTAATCTCTTCTTTTTTCTTGAAGGTTTCTGCCACCCCCTCCCTCCCTCCCCCCAAAAATGGCTTGTACTTCCACGGGTACAACAACAAAGAAATCATTTCAGTTCATTTCACACAGTGTAGAAAAGAGCAGCTTTACAAACACACCCAGAAGTCTACGAGCTGCTAATGCTGCTGGAAGGTGAACGCTTCTCCATCACACTGCGTGGCTGAGGCTGTTCCTATGGCTGTATGGCAGCAACAGGGGCTCTTCACCACGCGTTTGATCCCTTGACACCCATCCCTAAGCACTGAGATGGAAACAGAAGGGATTTCAACCCCAAGGTGCCCTGCTGCAGTCAGTGGGACCCGGTTTGCACGCTGCAACTTCTCAGCCCAGCAACTACCCCCACACCCCCCAAAAAGCTCATGATCTTCTAAGCTCATCCCTTTAATTCACCAATACTGAGTGTGCAGGTTGTGAAGAGTGCTCATGAAATACAAACATTGAGGAAAAAAATCAAAGACATTTGTAACTCGTTTTCCTTAAAAAGAAGCAAGCCTGAAGGCATCTATTTCTTTTCCCTGCCTTCTTTTCAAGCCACATTTACTGGTGTACCTGCAACGAGGCAGGTAAGTAGAGAAAGAAAGAAACCAAGAACTCACAAGAGGCTGAAAACTGAGTAAATGAGTAGGAAGGAAGGATCCTCGGTCAGAATACTCCAGAAGTTGGGCTGCCCACATCTACTCAGCCCCAACGCCCAACAGATTTCTGCCTCCCACCTCGTTGGGTCAACAGCTCTACATGTCCATAACGTGGGAGCCACTCATCCACATCCAGTGCAGAAAGTCAGCAATAACTGTGGGTAAAACGAGACTGACCACTCTCTCCAATACGATCCTTGACAGAAATGGACAAGCACAGCTCCTTTCAAACTGGAGTCAGTTTTCCTAGCACATTACAAATGCTTTCCAATGACCATCAGTGGTAACGATGGCCAGATCGCTACCAACGGATCTCTCAGCCCAGAGAAATGAACTAGATGCACAGAAACGTGACGGCTTCCAGAAACAAAACAGCAGAAAAACGAGTGAGCAGCAAAGGGAGAGCTCCCACAGCCCCAACCAAGAGCTTATTTCACGAGGTACATGGCGTTCCAGTAAATCCTGGTCAGTGTGTTGCATTCTCAATGCGACTCCCAGCTGTTCAGGGCAGCCCCAGCCCAGCATCTCCACACCTCCCTGCTCGGGCTCTGAAGCAGAATCCTTCAATTCCAGGCGCTGCCATGTTCACAACCAGTATTTTCCTGGGATGACCACAGCCTTCCCAATCTATTATGGGGCCTCCTAACAAAAGTGAGTGCTTTTTGCAGCATGAACCGGGGCTGCAAGCAGAACGGTTATGGTCACAGCTCCTGGCACAGCAGTTCATGGAAGCAGTCCGACAGCGGCTTTCGTCTCCTTTCAGTCCCATTCCCATCCTCCCCAAGAAACACAATCCTCCTTTAATTGCTATGCCAGCACAGTACTGCTACTGTACCAGAGGCACAAAGTGACCACACTTGAAAAAAAAATATCTTGATTAAAATGCAGTATCATGCTAACTCTTTTGTACAAGTTGGACCACGGTTCAAAAAAGAACAACACTCACTACTGAGCTGCCTATTGAGACTTCAGCATTCTACCAAGAAGCTGCCAGGAAAAAGAGAAGTGTTACAGCTCCAGCATGCATGGGTATGACAGACTTTTTCCTGCTTTAAAGATCAGACTAGAAAAAAAATACTTTTAACTTTAAGTTATGCAGTCAAAGCTGTTTCTGAAGCATTCAAATTGAGTTAACAGGTTAAAAAAAAAAACTTTACAGAATATGCTGCCAGTGCTTGAAATGGTATGTAAGAAACTCAACGCTGAGATCATGAAATGAGCTTTCAAAACAAAGTATGAGTGTGGTTCTCAAGTTCAGTCTCTCCAAACAGGATCAGTCTTGCTTGTCTAGAATCTACTGCTTCCAGTTGAGTTAGCAGAATGAGAAGCCGTGTGGTTATTGAGATGAGAGAAAGAGAAATGGATAAGCAATTGAGCAGCCCCTCGGTTAATCAGAGCAGCACACGTGGCAATGGTGGTTGAGGAAAACAATGCTACCAACTCCTCTGCCTTCCCAGAAAACCCAGCCTTGTAGGATGCACCCTAGATTTGAGTACTGTTCATGGCAAAGTACCTGGATTTATACGTGGGGGCTGCTGAAGCTTGCTTCCCAGACAGAAGTTTTCCCTCCTGCAGTATTTTCATCATACAGAACTGCTGACAGTGAAAGCAAAGGAATTCTGCTTAAAACACAGCCTTTTGAAAGGACGCTTCCCTCAGACACAAACCATTCACCTGTCTTTCACTGCACACCAAACACAGCGACCAGATGGAGTGCTGGCACTTCCAACACGCGCTCCTCTAGCTCTGTGCATGCACTTTGCACAGGGCACAGCTACATGTAAGCCCCGAAGCAACAATTCATCTGCAGCAGAAAAGGAGGCAAGTGAAGCACAATAATGGAGGTGCCTTGGAACCTGTGCTTTACATCCATTTAGGCTCAAAAGGAGACACGCGTGTCCCAATGAGCTAAAGCTCAGGAAAAGGCAGCTGCCAGCCCAGGCTGGTGAAGATGTTGCACATGGAACCCAAGACTTCTGCCCCCCCCCAGCATAAACACACAGCTCACGGCCAGAATTCAACAGTCAGCATTTCCTGAAAGTGTGTTTTCATTGCATCTCTTGTGAGAAACAAAGTTAAGCACTCCCGAGTCCAATAGGAACGAGGTGGAGGTGAGACTGCCTCTCACAGATGAGGTATATGCTAAACAGAAATAATGCTGCACTATGCATGTGGAACCTGAGGAACTCGTACTGAATATAAACAGGGAAGAGGCACCTTCACATTTACAACAGAAACCAGGAGGAACTGAAGGCCAAAGGCGTTTCTTCCCCATCTGGTTGGATCGCCATTCTTGATGAAGCCACAAGGTTGTCTTGTGGGAGTAAGGACTCAGCACACGGAATCA
Source organism: Centrocercus urophasianus (assembly GCF_019232065.1). Classification (NCBI taxonomy): domain Eukaryota; kingdom Metazoa; phylum Chordata; class Aves; order Galliformes; family Phasianidae; genus Centrocercus; species Centrocercus urophasianus. The sequence continues at coordinate 49,163,336 of NW_024884586.1, forward strand.
CAAGAGGATCTCATTGAGAAGGCACTAGGAAGAAGCATATTGTTTTCTGTTAACAAGATGCATCCTATTTCCAATCACTGAGCGGGACAAAACTGTACAGTTTGATTTTTCTTAGAGAAAATGCTACAGAACAAAACTGAAAAAACCAAAAACAAACAGCAAAAAGCAGTAAAAAGTAAAGCTATTTTCAAATTATTAAAATGCTGAACATTTATACAGCAAAATTACACTAAAACCAGCAGCAGACAAAGCATGTCCCAGCACCACCAGCAAGGGACACGTTAAATGTTTATAAGGTTAACTATAAAATAATTTTACAACCAAAATATGAACAGGCCAATTCAAGTATATATACAGAATATATTAAAATCATATAAATTATCTATTTATACAAAGGGCGCAAATATAGCAAAAAGCTACAGTTGATCAAACAGAACTGAGTTCGAGTCTGGAGATGCTGTAATTTTCTCCCATTTTGTTTTACTTTATAGACTGGATAGATTGATACCTCAGATACCAAGAGCACAGAAAGCAAAAGGCAGAAACCAAATCAGAGTTCTCACTCTGCATGAAATGACACTAACAGTGGGCAGGCTACATCTCATATGAAATTCTGATTTAATTATCTCCACAGTAAATATTTATCAGCTCCCTTAAAGAGTCAGGAATTCCAAGTGATCCACTTCAGATGTACCACCCCGATACGTGGATCTGATTACATCTGAATGTTGTTTGATTTGCAAACATTTAAGAAAGGAAGATACAAACACATCTCAATCTGCATAAAGAGGTGACAGATGGCAGCTAGTTGAAAATTGAACAGAAATACTCAGCTGAACCAGAAAGGATGCTCTCCTCACAGCATTTTGGCTACTAAGTGAACTCAAATAAATTATTTTTAACCTTTGCTTTTTTTTATTACTTCAAAGAGTAACAGTGCATAGCCACGACCCATTGAAGCACTCAGATCCTTGAATCCCATCTGTGGGATTATACTTGTATGTTAATTAAGTGCTTCCCTGAATTCAGGTCTATGTAAATAAGTTGTGTGTCAATTGCACCTGAATCTGCTGTTTTGCTGTAGCACTACATCCCTTTCTTGGATTTAGTTTTTCAAGGCTTGCTACATCTCAACCCAACGGTTCTGGGCATGCAAGGCGCAGGTAGGGCAAGCTAAGCTAAGCAGAAACACAAAGATCAGACTACACGTATACAGAAGGCTGGCTTAAAACCAGATGTATGTAGAAAAGTAAAGAGGTTTCACCATATGCAAGGTAAACAGGGAAGGAATAACAAAACAAAACCCAGCCACACACTACACATAACGAGCAGTGGACATCTATTACACTGAAAAGAAATCAATGCAAACAGGATTTCCTCAGTTTCAAGTAATCCTTGATGCCTTGTTGGCCAGCTGTGTTATACCATAATAGATATTTTAATTACATTTATACTCTGCAATTTAGGCAGCTAATTTTTCTCTTACATATCCAATTATCTCTAGTGAACATTCACCTATGGCTGTCCACACATTCTGCTTTAGCTCCTTGAGAAACTATTCAAGTTAAATTATACTGCAAATTAAAGACAGTTACATTCTGTACGTTCCTTCTAGGTTTGAAAAATAGGTTTTAAAGGCTTGTCAAAGTTTAGAAGAAAAACCTTTCCATTAAAAAATCTTAGCTTAAAAAAATCATTAAGACATCTTTTTCTGATCCAGGGTACTAATAAAAAGATTACAAATATACTACAATTTGACCAAGAAGACTTTGTGAATATGCTGCTTTTGAGCATGCAACCCCACTGATATCTGTCGAGTTCCAGGTATCAATGTATCCCATTCCACCACAGTTCCTCACCGTTTCCTTTGCCAGTTCCCCATCCCCACCCCACCACCCTATTAATAACGTTATAAAAAAAGGTAAAATCTAGAGTTAGTGGCAAAATTTTCACAGTAAGTTGTTAAACAAAACGCTATCGTGGTCATCGCAAAAGTGACATCAGTCGATTGGGCCCTGAAAAATAAGCTTGACGCAGTTGTGTTCCCCAGACAGTTGTGTCGCACAAAAAGGGCAGGCAGCATGAAATGCGTGAGTACCGTGAGGCAGCGGGATCTGAGACCAGTATTTTGCAGACTTCTCAGAGCACACGTGTCCACAAGGGGTGAAAGCATGAGTCGGAGGGCCGGCATCCACGTAAAAGCCTGCTTCGCAACCAAGCCAGAGAGGCACGTAGGGGCCAACGGTTCTGCACATCGGACATTCCCGCTCGTTAGCTTCTGTGTCACTGCGATGTCCCCAGTTGTGATAGCCGTGAACGTGACCGCAGCTGAGGTATGCCCAGGGCTGCTTCTCTTCCACCACATCTTTACGGTTGATACTGGGAAACGCCAAAGTGTTTAAACCGACGGGACACTGCGGCCTGGCGGCGTTGATCTCCTGCCGCAGAGCTTCGATGTGTTTCTGGGTCGGGGTGTGAAACAGTCCGTCTGCTGTTCTCCACAGAAGGGTGGCTCCACACAGGTCAATGAGGGAGCCATCTTGTAGGACGTTGGTCTCGTTTTCTACCTAGTGGTGGAACGCAAAGATCACAGAATCACCACAGAATCATCACAGAATGGCTTGGGTTGGAAGGGTCCTCAAGGATGACGAAGCTCCAACCCCCCACCTCATGCAGGGCCACCAACCTTCACATTTCATAGCAGCCCAGGCTGCCCAGGGCCCCATCCAACCTGGCCTTGAACACTTCTAAGGACGGACCGTGCATCCACAGCCTGATAACCAAGATAAGGGGTCAGGTCTGAGACACCACTTTCACACAACCAACTCTGTCTATAAATACACTCTCTCTCTCAAGAAACAATTACTTTCACCAGCATGCTAAATAATTATCTTGTTCTTTTGTTACGGTCCTCCATTTGTCTGAATTCATCTCTCACCTCTTCTGTATTTAAGATTACAATAAGCATAGCTCTTTTTCATCCTGTTCTTGTAGATGAGATCTTAAATTTGCAACCATTACATGCTACGGGAATACCAGTTACCATGCAGTTTTCCTTCCTCTAATTCTTTGTGAAATTATCACATTACACTAACTTCTTCATAAGGTGTCCCTTCCCATGGTGGGGTTGGAACTAGATGGTCTTCAAGGTCCCCTCCAGTCCACACCATTCTGTGATTCTATAATTACTCTCACCTCTGAGCACGTTATTTTTTGTCTGGTACTGACTGCCTGGATGCCTTTTATGCCTTTGATAAGTCACTACAGATGGAAGGGGAAACCTGCCATTCCCTCAGGGCTGTCTCAGCCAGGCAGCAGCTAGCTCCCCTGTAACTCCTTGCCCATGAGGACTGGCAGAAGGTTGCTCATGCTAAGACCCTCTATGGACCAAAACCAGCTACTACCAGGACCGTCCTGATACCCAGATACCATTTTTTTGGCTTGTGGTAGGAGCAAAGCATTTTGCACAAGCATGAACACCCACAGCATACCTTATTAACAGTGATTCTGCAGATACATTACGGATAAATGACAAATGCAGCACCAGCTGCACGCACAGGTACATTCAAAGGTATCACCAGAGTGAATTACAAGTCACATCTCTCAAGAGACAAGTTCTGCAACCAAAGCCACCCAGCCTCAGCTTCCAAGCAATGATCCCCCCATCCCCCAAACTAATTAGCCCTCTCTTCAGTGAGGTGTTCCATGTAAATACAGCCCCAATAAGCACTGCCTAAGGGTTTCTCTTATCTGAATGAAAGCAGGTAATCGTGATACATTTTCAAGGGATTATGCTAAACACATTGTACTTCAGCAAAATATTCTAATTTATTTTAATTTCAAAAGTATATAGACCATTGCCCCCAGTTTAGTTGTGAAGAATATGTATTAAATGAAATCAAGAGAGACAGCATACCTACTGCCCAGGTTTGTACATTGAAAATGAGTAGTAAATGCCACTAAGACAAAATAAATCCCCTGGACATTAAGTAGGTCACATAAAGTCATCACTACAGCCTAAGAATTCCATGAATGACAAGCAATTTGGCATTCACACTTTAATCTAGTTTAAATTCATATTAACTGTGTATCCTCCTTGGATAAAGCACCTAAATGGTACAATACAGACTGCAGATAAAAAGCCACCATCATAAAGTACTAGCAGCATGAAAAAATAAATAAAATACAAAAAAACTCAGTGGTTCAAATAGAGAATCCTTGATCTCATGCACTTCAGATAATGCCTTCACAAACAGAAAAGAAAAAAGCCCTCGTATGCAATGTGTTCAATTCATTATATGCTGCATTTGGTTTTATGAACCAAATCAACGAATACTGATCACATCAATACCAGCATGCCATGTAATTTTATTTCAATGAGAATTCAAATCATTTTACATGCAGGAAAGGGGATTTGTTTTAGTACTGCCTTTCCTTAGGAGCTCTATCAAGGTACCTTGCTAACGACGTACAAAGGGCACAACTGCAACATCAAAACAATTTATGTACTCCAGGTTGTTTTCTGGAGTTTCAGAATTTTATTCTGCATTCATTTCCCAAACCCACTGAAGGAGTCAGTTTTCAGCAAAGCAAAACTGGGTAATTCAGTTCAGCATGAGCACACGGATACCTCTAACACTATTAAACTAATGAGAACGAGGCAGCAGCACAAAAGCAGCTTTGGCATGAAGGAGAGAGCGATGAAAATCCTTTCCCCCTGTTCTCAATGTTTCAAGTCTGGCAGATGGATGATGAATTTAACACATAAACCCTGGTTACATATGGCACAGGTTGGCAGCTGAAGCCTTCCACTGCTGGTAAAGGTGAAGCTATCCTGCTCCATAGGAGAATAGAGGAATATACTTAGCAGGGCTCCTTTTATCTTCCTTGTAGCAGGTAAATCAAACAGAAGCTGCACTATTCAAACTCGTTTTGCATACAAGCAGACTCTTTTAAGGTTCCAAGTGCACGGGGAGCTGTCTTTTGCAATACAAACTTCCAGATCTTCCCATGTCTCAGAAGGACATTTAAGAGGTGAACATTCAAGAGCAAAGTTTGTTTAGCTTCTACACTCGGCACTGTTTCAGTTGGAAAGAAGTGACATTAGCAGAAAACTAAAGAGAATTCTGTGTCAGTAGAAACAGAGCAGCAAAGAGAACACACTGTAGCACACACATACTTCAATGATACTGGTACCCTCTACCCTTGCTCTGGTTTAATGACCAGCTGCTTTCCACTCACCAGCTTCCCTCTTTGCTGAGCAGATCTGGTTTCCCGGAGGGTGTACACATCCCCACAGACAGAGATCTCACGCCAAACTCCAGGTTTAGACTCCTCAGTGAACCCTCCTTTTGGATGCATCACCAACACCCCATTGGTTGTTAACCCATCCATGTGGCCATCAGGATTTTTCCATTTTGCTGCTTTTTCCTGCGGGTGACAATCAGCCCCAGAAAGAAAGTTTGTGGGAAAGTTTATAGATTGAAGTTTACAGATGAATTCCTTTGTCTTCAGCACCCAAATCCACAACAGCAGTACTCCCAGTGAGCACCAAGAGCATAGCAGGCAAACCCAAAGAAAAATTCTACCAGCTACTGCAGTAGACCTTCATCAGTAAAGACAATTATCACCAAGAGTCCACGGTAATAAATTTGGCACATAAAACTACAGTTACTTCTTAATACCATGGCTGCTACACTGCAGTAATAAAATTCTAATGACAGCATAAGTTGCCAACTTATAACAAGAGAATCTGAGGGCTTGAAAATAAAAGAGGCCAAAAATTGAGTTTGCTCACATTTAACATAATCAGTAGAAGTACTTACACCAAGAAATATGTTTTTAGAAGAGTCAAATCCAGCTGCAAAAATCCTTGCTGTGTACGGTGGGCTCCTGTCACAAACAATCCTGCACGCAAAGCGGGAGATGGTGCTCTGTGTAATCTGAGTTTCGTCGTTGTTTTGACTCCCAGAAATAGTATCTGTCACTACAAAGTCTATGGGGCTTTCTGTTGACCTCCCAACCTGCAAAAAGTAGTGAAATGATGGTATAGTTAGAAAGAATCATGGGAACATCACCCATCGAGGGCATAATTTTGTCAAGTTAACACTGATGACATCAATAACCTACTGTCTATTGAATTTCTGGATTGTAGAATGGCCTGGGTTGCAAAGGAGCACAGTGCTCATCCAGCTCCAACCCCTGCTGTGTGCAGGTCGCCAACCAGCAGCCCAGGCTGCCCAGAGCCACATCCAGCCTGGCCTTGAATGCCTGCAGGGATGGGGCATCCACAACCTGCTTGGGCAGCCTGTTGCAGTGTGATGGAGCACATTGGATGGCAAGATCCACTTAGGGGCTCACACATTTTCACATCGGTCCTAGGCACAAATGCACTGCTGACACAGCAAGACAGGTTATGTCTGTCCATCACAGCTCCCACAAGTTGTTTGATGGCATATCAACAGCACAAAGGGATTAGCACCTTGAGATTGCATAATGCAATTACAAGCTAGCTACCACTATATTCTGTCAATTAAGAAAAAAGCTTGAAAAAGAAAGCTAAGAAAGTTTTCTTCGTAATTTTTGTTCCAATTTAATTTGCCATGAAAATAAAGGACTTGTTTTTAGATCCAGAACCTGATTATTTTTGTTTTAGCACACACACACACCTTCACATTTCAGAACTTGCAGTTCGAGAACAGAAAAGCTTTCAGATAAAACCTAACCTATCATTAAGTTTATTCCAAATCATAAGCGTAAGGAAGTTACAAACATATTTTTGTCCACTGACCAGCAGTGTTCTTATTTTTCTGAAGAAAAGGGGGTTTTGTTTTTGCTTTATATCTTGCTGCCTACATATTTTAACTGTAAAACTGGGAACACCTCAGCAGTGCAAAACAGGACAGCAGGAACTGAACTTGTGGTTGGATGATTTTTACGGTCTTTCCCAATCTGAGCAATTCTATGATTCCATGATTTCATGAAATGCAATCTCAGTGCCCAAGAAATTGCATTCTGTTTAACTTCTTGCTCTACAAAAGCAGCTACTGGAACACACATCTTGTTTCGTCATGAATATTAGCGTCTCTGCAAACCAAATCCATTGTATCAACCTAAAACAGTAAAGAAAAGTTATCTAAGAGTTGAAAGTGATATGTTTGATACACATAACCCTTATTAAGCCCTGTCACAACTGAATGATAGGAACAGTGCAGGATCTTTCCCATGCCCCTGTTCTACTTGCAGTTCTGCTCTGCAGTGTTACTCTTGAATGCAAGCTGAAAGTCGTGTCTCAAGGAACACATCCAATTCTTTCCTCTGCATCACAGCTCAAAGTAAAAAATATGGTGAGCTTGTCAGAGAAAAACCACCGAGGAAATACTAGCAGAGGCCCCATCAAAAGTATGCACTTCAATTTTTCAGTGAAAGTAACACGATTGCCAGAATACCCAATAGATAGAGTTTAGAAAACCACTTAATATAGGAAATTCTGATTTATGAAACTTGACAGGTTCAATCTAATAAACTATAAAGCTGTTTTCTACAATATTACCACCAACAGGCTCCTATTTGCCACCCAATGCAGCTCCTGCTAAGAGTCAGCACTGACCAGCAGCAGGAACTTTATTCCTAACTTCTGACTAATCCGTATGCAAAGTCTCTTAAAGGGCAATCAATAACGAAAATCAAGTTGTTCTTAACAAGCTCCTGCCTGTTGCAGTCTCCCCAGCAGCTCACTCAAGGCTTTTAAGAGGCAATTAGAAAATCCTGGCTTATTTTCCTGTAAAAGCTGCAAGCCTTCTTGCCTTGTCTTCCTCATACCTCCCTCATCTGTCAACATGAAATCCAAATACATCCAGACATAAGCATGAAATCACATATACCACCATCCTCCATTTTTAAAAAGCTGAGATTAAAAGTAAATTTTGAGCAACAACGAAAGGCTGCATTTCAGGACTCTTTCTGACCAGTGCCATCATTTCACCCAACGACTTCCAACACCACGCTATGAATCTTACAACTGATGTGCCAGACAGCTTCTGTTGTCTACACTACAAGCTGCTGTTAAAAGCTGTCAGAGCCAGGCCATCAGTCAACTCGCTGCTGCCTACTGTCAGTCAAACAGGTGTTATCAAAAGCCCTCACACCTGAGACAAGGCAAACCCAGACAGCCTGCCAGCACACAACGCAACCGCTGCAGACTCTTCAACTCAACAGAACTCTGCTCTGATCACTGGGAGAAGCAGGGAGAAGCATCTTATGTTGTTTTCAAGAGAAGTCATAGAATCCTAGAATGGCCTGGGTTGAAAAGGACCGCAATGATCACCTAGTTTCAACCCCCTGCTATGTGCAGGGTCAAATGTTCAAATCCAATGCTCATGTGCAATATACCCGCTTCCTATATAGACCTGGAGTTATTTAGGCTGCTGGCTGCACACTGTGATCCTTCTAGAGATACTAATTTGATCCACTCTTGTCCAAACAGACCACGAAGGAACAGGTTCTGCTCCAACCTGATGCATCACCTACAGATTGCATCAACTCATAAAAATCTTCTTTTTTTTTTTGCAACACACAGGTGATGAAAGGAACAACTCGTCTTTGGGGAAACAGAAAATGAAACGTTAGCACATCCATGCTTTTAACCAAATGAATACACTCCGTCTAGGTGTCACTAATACAAAGCTCCACGGTAGCTTTTGTGCTCAAAATTCAACAGACAATTACATCAAGGAAAAAAACACCCAACAGAGTAATAAATACAAATGTAGTCTGCGTGGCTAACACAGTGTGCGTGTGCACGGGGAACAGGGGCTGGAATAGGGGTACATATGGGGCATGGTGTTATAAACTAGATAACCAATAGGTTACACACAGGAACAGATGGAAATTTTAATGTCACTATTGAAAGTATCAAGAAATTGCATGGTTTGCTTATGATAGCACATGTCATTAGGAGTCTGAGGAGAGGCCCCAAGTCTTAAGATAATCCTCCACCTTGCAATATCCTTCCCTTTCCAGATTCTGTATCCTTACCACTGTTCTACAGAAGTCAGGAAAACAAACTTCAGAAGAAAGCAGCAAACTCAAAGAACTGTCTACTCGAGCAATGATTGATCAGCAGTAAAGTTTTATCCTGCAGATCAATACAGACAACTAGGAATTTGCCACTGTGTGGGATGGAGCAACATAAAACAGCCCTCCAGTAGCTACTCTGACAGCCCACAGCCTAAATCTTGAGAGTAATTAAAGCCCAGTGGCTTGCCCAAGTTAACTGAAGCCTCTTCAGCTGCTGTCTGAGCATGCCCCAAGCAGCAAAATACTGTCACAATCTACCAGACTATTTACTTCCCTGTTACATGCTTATCAGACCCTTCAGGCCCGTATCTGCAGCACACTGAAGGAGGCTACAGGCAGAGGAAACACGAACCAGCATGCAACACTCAAGGTAAAGCTGAGATCAAGTCACAGCATGACAGCCTTCACATCACGGCTGAGCTGAAAAGACAAATCTGAACAACACAGAAGTTGTAACCCTGACACATGAGCTGTTTGAGGGGGCACCAGGAGGACTGGGATGCTCTACAAACACGACACTCGTCTCAAAACGTTCTGTTAATCAGATGGGATGGGATGGGTTGGCTTGTAACAGGTCAAACCAGTCGTGTAACTACAAAGGTAGGACAGACAGTGGCACGAACCACAGGCATCGTCTCAGAGGTGAATGAGTAGAGAAGCAAAAATGAGAGCTTTTGTGACATTTCACTCGGCCTCTGAGAGCTGATCCAGGCTTGCAGAACGGCACTGAGATGTGCACTGCAGTGCCAGCTGGTGCAGTAGGTCTCTGGGTCAGTTCAAGCTGTCTCCCTGTGTTACTCCATGCAAGTTCCTGCTCTGCTGAGCATCAATGGATCCCAACGGGTGCCAGGGGAAGCTGCTACGTTAGCTAGGCTGCTCCACACCAAAGTGAGTGTAGACAGTTCCTCTCAAGGTGAAATCCTGGCTTAGGTTTGAAGTACCTTTAATTAGCTTCCTTACCCTACTGCCTTAGACAGGTATCACCTCTACAGTAGTCTGTAGAGCATGGCTTTACTTCAGGCTGCTAGATTTCATTAGTGACAGCTGATCCCTCAAGCTAATTCTTTACTGACATCCTTCCCTAAAGTAAAAGCTGCAACTACCACTATATTATTATACAAGGAAAGAGTTATCTATACAATGTAACAAAAAAAGCAGCTGTTCTGCTACTCTTTACTAGCACAAAGAATTCTTTTATTTGTGTTTTTGTGTTTTTGTGCTTTTGTGTTACTGTACACAAGAAGTAGAAAAACCTCCAGCTTTCTTAAATGGCTTTTCACGATTACTGAAATGTACAAACACTTTACTGCAGCTACTCAAAGCACCACGAATATCAACCAGGAACTCAGAAGCAGGGGTTACGTTTTCCTTTTACCAAAGTTGTTCAGTTCACAACAAGTGATCATTTTATAATGATGGAGCACGTGGACAACACTGTTTCTTCCCACTCTTTCTTTGGACTGAACCGTTTCCAAGAAATACTGGGAAAACATTACACAGAGTAAAGAACAGAAGCCCCACAAGGTAAGAAGCCCTTTTCATCTTGACAGAGATGTTTCCTCTTCTGTCAACAGCATGCAGTTGCTGACCCTTCTGAATTTGAATGAGCAGGGATAACAATCCATGATAAGATGCTCTAATTACAGAGGTCGCTGACAAGACAGACCCAATTAGTCTACATTGGAAAAGGTTGTGCATCTTTGTTTTTCCTCCAAGCTTGAAGTTTCCACTGAAATAAGCATCACACAATAGCTAGCTTAGGTTACCACACTATCAGATGAAGGAGAAAAACAAACATGCATATGTGGGTAAGTGAAAACACACTGGACATTAAGGTACATAGAGAAAACTCAGCACGGGTCCCTTTCCTTCTTTCTCATCCTATGTTCTGCTTTCATTCACTTCATTTTACTGCAGTTATTCAATGAACTGGAAGCTGGCACAGGCAGGAGGGTACATAATTTCTGCTTATTAGTGAATTCAAATGGACTACTCATTCCTTTCTGGTAATATTTGTACCATCACCACACTGCCCTTGCAGAAAAAAACAAGTGCAGGGACAGCAGAGAGGCAGTACAGATATTAGCAGATGCTGGCAGTGCTCTGAGAAGAACATATTAGGGCAACTGCACAAGAATTCCACACCACAGACAAGATGCCCTGAAGAATATATAGCAGAACTATGGCTTCACGTATTGCTCCAAAGAAATTAAAAAGAAAGGAGTTGCATAGAGCCTTACCTGAAACATGTCTGTATCTTTATCATGTGTGTACTCCACTACAACCGTCTGATTTCTGGATAAAGTGTAAGAGATACTGTGCTGACCTTTGCAGCTGATAGCCTGTTGAATTAAAAAAGAAAATAAATTATATACAGTTTTACAGAAATATCATAATCAAATTCATTTTGCTATATAAAAACCTTTGACCATGATCATAATTTTAATATGAGGCTTGGTAAATAAATGCAGGACTTCTCGTTATAATAGAAAATCACAAGCTGCTCTCGTTTGCTTCTGGTTTTAAAGTACCCATACCTACCATTTTCATTGTCCAGACTCCAAGCATATGGTTTTAACTCAAATTATACGAAGTTCCCATGCCTCAGAGGAACCCAGCTCCAAAGATTGGGCTTTTAGGGTTCCCTAGCTCTGTCTTCTTTTTTAAGCAAGCATGCAATTAGATCAATTCCCAATTAAAAATGCCAGGATTTTGAAGGTAGGAGTGTCATTAGAATCGAGCAGACTTAGCACTTACATAAATCATGAGGAAGAGCGTGCACTTTCAACATGTTTTTCCTCACTCTAGTGTTTCTCACTCCCTGCCAAAGGAAACTGATCTCTACAGATACGAATGCAGCAAAGACCAAGCAGTACTTCAGCATTTAAAGCAAGACGACAAGAGGCCACTCCTGTTGCACACAGCAGGAAGGTTGAAACTAGATGATCATTGTGGCCTTTTTCAACCCAGGCCATTCCATAATATGATATGATTTGGCTGAGTCCGAATTCTTGTTAAGCCTTTCCAGGTTTACATCTCTACAGAAAAGCTGTACCAGTGCAACGACTTCCAGAGCAGAACAGAGACATCACTCCAACACAGGAATGCTCATAGCTCTAAAACAGGCACCCACAAACAACAAAACAAACAGCAAGAAACCCATTTCCCCATCTAAAATAAGAGCACAGCTGCCCCAGTGGAGAGCTGTAAAAAGGGGTGGCACACAGCAATTTTTTTGGCACCTCTGAGACTCATACAGCATTTCTGTGGCACTAATGATCGGTTCTCAAGCTTGGGATTAATAGTTATTATGCAATGTCAAAGCATAATTGCACTCTGTGTACAATGTAAATGCATCAATAAAAGCTTCAGGACAGAGGAGAACCCACTGAGAAACTGTGCCTATTGGCTAATAGGAGACTGTGTGTAAATATCAAGTCCATACAATGGCACGTCATTAGGAAAAAGGCAATGACTTACTACTCAGAAACACTTGCAGATACTTAAGTACTGAATTAATAAATCAAAGCTTTCTCCAGATTCCTGCTGAAGGGGTTTGTTTTCTAGTCTCAACAGCTTCATTCCCTAGTGGGCTCTTCACCTACAAAATCACAGCTGGGGTGAGTAAGCCAAGCAGCTACATATAGGTATTCAGCTACATATAGGTATTCTGCTCTTCTGTCTGTCATCTCTCACAGAAGCCCAGAAGTTCCTAATGCTACAAGTGCTAAACAAATCATTAGAAGCGTTGCTGAATGTTAGAGCTACCTAAAAACACTGCCATGCACACTGAAAGCCTACTAAGGGCGAGCAAAACTACTGATGCATACATGAAAAAACACTGGCAAAAGTATTTTTTTCTTTTTTGCAACCGAGTGTCTGCAGCAACAGATTAGAGACTGCTTTACAACATGCCTCTGCTGAAAGCTCCCAGCAGCTTCAACACCTGCTAAAGCTTTAAGCTTAGGTGATAATACCTGCAGGCAAAGGATTGGGCAAGATGACCTCACTAGTCCCTCCCAAGCGTTTGTCTGCAAGCAAGCTTTTCACACTTGAGAGGTTCTGTGACTTCAAGCCATGGTGCCTAATTCCCCTGTTTTTCTTCCAGCAGGGATAATGACTGCTGAAAAGTGAGGTAAACACATTTGGTGATTGGTGGTGCGCTAACAGATTCGAAATGTCTCGTGTTCAATGGGCAGGCTGTTTGGTAATAACCATTATGCTGACGCACAGTGTGTTGCAAGAACTAACAGCATCTGTAGATGCAATGCAAATGAAGTCACCACCACTTTGTGACCCGCCAGGAGCAAAGCGTGCAGCAAGAGCTTCTCCTCTTTGCTGTCCAACATGTGAGGAGTGGGATCTCACGCCCCAACCAGGTCTCAGATGCTAGAGAGCGAACATGAAACATTAAGAGCAACAAGAGACCTTTATGCTTTGCATTTTAAGTATAATACTGCAATGATCAACTTCTACTCACGTTATCAGGCATTTCAAGTGTCAGAAAGTAATTGTTTTCAGACAAAATTCATTTGTTTGTAAAAAACTGGGTGGCAGACAGCCCCATCCTCGACTGTTACCTGATGATCCTGCCTTAAGCTCCAGCCAGCCCACGAATACTGACCACCAGCAGCAGGGTGAAATTACCAGGCAAGGATGAGTGCCCTAAGCTTACACTCTTCTCAGTCTGCAATTTCTAAGGTCCAATTAAAACAAAACAAGATAAGTGGGAAAGTAAGAAGCTCCAGGAATACTTAAGGTCATGTCCTCATCCACAGAATGCAGGGCACAGATGTGCTAATAATTCCCATTAGGTCATCCATGGTCGGCATCTCATCTGAAATATTAGTGTAGGACATAATCTGTACTCTTCCCCCCTCTCCCCTTTCTTCCTCATCTTATTTCCCCTCTTTGCCTTCCTCTGTTGAAACCCAGTCATTTCCAGTGCAAAAAGCCACATTTTGTTTCCTGGACTTGTGTAATCATTTCTCAAAAAGCTGAGACTATTACAAGCAATGTTCCAACCCATGTCCTTTCAGGCTACTCAGCACCAACAGTTCCTTCAATTCAAAGGACATTTTACAAGTATTTTAATTGCTTGTCTCAAAGCAATTGACCATTTCTAGCTAAGAAGAAAAGTAGCAGTATTTCAGGACTACACAAAACCCAAGAACTGGCACAATGAATTACAAGTGCAGGGCAAATATCTCAATAAAGCAGCACTGCGAGTGGAGTGCATCCACAGGCAAAAAATCATGAAGGACCTCGATAGCTTGATAAGGCATAGAAACACAGTATTACCAGTCCAAAAAGCCTGGTGATGGATTGCTCCAATCCCCTTATACTTCTCCTAGGCTGCCACTAATTGCACAGTTCCAGTAAGCTAAGCTGGAATAAAACCCCACCTCACTAACACAAATAGCCTGAGCTTGCCAAACAGCTCAGAGACACGCAGTTCCAGGCTGGCCATTGCAAATACCACCTCTTGTCCAGCCAGAATGCTGCTGGGGAGATGCAGGCTAGATTCATCCTGCTGCCTATGCAATTGGGTCCGTATGGCCTGCTGTCTCAAGCTGCTGCATTCAAGTAAAGCCTTCAGGAGATAGAGTGGGGACAAAAACTCTATGGAAGAAGAAAGTAAGAAGTAATCAGAGCAGGATATCTTCCATGACAATCCCACTGCCAGCAGCTCCATGCCCACACTGGGACTGAGGGATTTTAGGTCCAAATGAAAGGAAGAGGAAGATTGGGGTGCCATATTCCAGTTGGCATGAAGGCTTCCCCAGCACCTCTCCAAGCTGGAGCCCATGTTTGCAATAAGTCGCTCACCTCCATGAGACTTTCAGCTGCAGGACAGCACACATTTGCTCCATGCTCCTGCATTCTCAAGCAGTTTATCTTAAGAGAAAACCTCCTCTCCATTGCTAAAAGCAAAGCTTGCAGTTAGCTCACTTGTGCAGTGCTCCCACAGCCTCAAAATTTGCATTCCAGTAATTTAAGGACATAAAAACTGCCACATATTAACATAGACTGGAGAGGCGCATATTAACCTCACTATCCCACCCTCACTCTTAACATGGCCAAAGCAGTTCAACCTAAATCAGAACTTTGCAAACTATTTCATAGCAGCTCCTCAATCTTTGTTATTTCGCTCCCATGGGTCAAAATTATGCTTGGCCTTGGTTTTTCCCCACTTCCTTATCCACAATTTCCATCCTTGCTTCTTTCTCTCTTTTTCTCTCCAGATGGAGAGCAAGACTTCAACACAGCACTCTGCATAAAGGCCTCGGCTTACAGACCTGCCTGATCTCAGAGGAACCAACATCAAACAGTGCTTCCCCAGCAGCAGTGCAGTAGCTCAGCCCACCCAAAACATCTCAGCCCACCTGAATGCATTGCTATCCCTCCAGATCCCCAGATCACCATTTTGAGAACTGGGAAAGCCAAATGCGCTCAGCCTATACAGAAAAACATCTAGCAGGTAAGGGGAGTAAGAACATACAAAGATTTTGTTAATAAAGCAGTATCAGAACTCTACTTTTGCTAGCAAAATAGAGAAAAAGGAGGGATAACACCAATAAAACACCTTCAGCAAACAAAACTTATGCCCAGTTAGCAGTAGCCATGCACACCACCTTCTCAACTGCAGGCATACAGCATTACTCAGGAGCAAGACAACACTGCAAGTGTCAACTCCTACCCTAACCACAGATGGGGCACACAGCCTCCATCCCAGCAATTAGCAGAGGGCAGTACCTCTGAAAACAAGCTTTAACCAGTTCCTGTTGTGCAACGACAGACTGATGTCAACACCACTCCAGAATTGCCTTTATGGACCAACAGGACACTGCAGGTATAGTAAATACTCTGGACTAAGGATGAGGCCCAAAGAAAGGTGTGCAAAGTACAGGTGTGTTTTTCCCCCAAGGTTAAATGCAGATCTCCTAGCAATATTCCCCTAGAGGGGAAAAATTACACGGGTTTCTCACCCACCATCAGGCAGATGTTCCTCATCTAGGAGCACCTGCTGATGTGCCACAGCCCTTCCCAGCACCAACATGATGAAGGTGCTCATTTGCTATAGGCACCTTCAGCCCAGCAGTTCAAGAACAGGTCAGAAACACTCAGCATTAACACTGCCTTGCAACGGGGTCAAACCTTCTGTGTCAGGAGTGTGTCCATGAATCAACTGAAGCAGCAGATCCTGACATTCTCACAGCCTTTAGGCCGTTACGTACAAGCAGCAGGTCCAATCCACTGCCAGAAATGGATGTTTTCCTGCTTTTTTTGTTTGTTTTTTTTTGCTCTGCTGATGGTATTTTCAGGACGAAGAAGAATAGGTGAGCTCTGCTTTGGAAACTGCAGCTTCACTCATGCCTAGCCATGATGCTTGACTCATGTCCCAAAGATCAGACGAAAGGCACAGCGTTATGGTTACCAACTCTCCTGCACCACAGCAGAAGGGAAGCGCAAATCCATTAAGAAAAGAGGCAGCTGTCTTGCAGGAAGGGCTGTTCCATTAGAACAGGAGTCCTAGTTGAGTTAATTAGGTTGGATTAGGACAATAAAATGATTTATGGGAACACTTTAGTTTCCTTTGTTGGTAGTCAAGCTGACCGACACCACACTGACGCGTGTGAAATTAATGACAGCAGTGCCTTCATGAGTTAAACGCTTTCTTCCTTGGCTGCCAGCCTTCAACTTCTTTCAGAAAAGAACACAAACACTCAGGCACACCAGACAAAAGTTCTTAAGAGGAAAAAAGATGCTTTAGCCAGCAAGAAAGACCCTGTTTTAAAGGGAAGAACCCAGCACGCTTCCACTGGATTTCTAGACTGTCAGAGCCAACAACCATTGGGTTATCATGCAGAAACCACACCAAGGGTCCCTAATCATGACACTGAGATTTTGCCCACTTCAGAAGTTCCCCAGCAAATTAGACCAGTTTTCAATTCATGTAATGTTAACTAAAGCCTGTCTGCAGTGTTATCCAGCCTCAATGTAAAGCCACCAGTAATTGCCCAGAATTACTGCTTCTGTAGCGCTGTATTTCAATAACTCTAGAAATTTACACTGACCTCTAGCTACTGATACAGCTATTATATGCAATTGTCCCCCAGCCTCTTTCAGAGAAAATAAGAGACATTATCATGGAAATCTCCCCGTGCCTGCATCTGCTCCCTGCACAGCTCCACACAAACCCAGCTTTCAGCGCTCCCCTTTCCTTGGCAATAAGAGCCTGAATTACAACTGCAATATCTACGGCCTCTTCTGAATACCAACACCTCCCCTCTCTAATCAACATCAGCCTCAAACGCTGAGTGTCATGAAGTGGTTAAAGACAGTCAGCAAATGCAGGTGAAGAAAAAGCTGCTTTCTGAAAAGCACCAATTGTAACTGTAAAAACATCAAATTCCATACCAGTTTCAGACAGTCGTGTTTATTTGCTGATCTGAGCATTAACAGCCATAAACAACCCAAAGTGGGATTTTTGCCAGTTAAAGAAACAGTTTAAATCTCTGTACGCCCTGCACTGTTCGCAATCCCACTTGGAGCAAATCAATCTCTGTACAACTTGAGGCCACTTCTGTTCAATTCACCTAAGTGCAAGTCAGTCCCTCTGAAAGTCTGGGCTCAGCACCTAGAAACAAACTAATTCTAGTTGGTTATTTACACTTAAAAGCTTTTGTGGCTTCCAAGCGCTCATGTTTGTTTCCTATGAACCCTTTCATGCTGAGCTTGTATATTTGAGGGGGAGGGGGAAGAAGGGACAACGCATTTGTATACATGGCAGCCATCTGCTCCACGTGCACACGTGGGGTTGTGCTGCTGCTGAATTGCCATTTATCAGCTCAACAGGCAGACCTTACATCTCCTCCATTTGCTGAACTGAGGCTTGCACAAAGCTTTAGACAACACTGCAGACTGCCCTTTCTCCCAAAGAGGCACCAAAATATCCCATTGCAGTAGTTCTCTAGTTTGAGTAATGCAACAAGCAAGGAGGCAGTGATCTAAGAGCATCTCCAGGGAAGTTTATTGTAAAGCAAGGTGGGTGTTGACAGATCACAAAGAGCCCAACACCTCTGTGCATGCTGTTACTCTGGGGAATACTGCAGGGTGGGTTATTCCTACGAAAGCAAGCATTAATCAGTGCCTTAGCAAGGCATTCTGAATTGCATGGACTGACTCCAGATGGCCAAAATCATCACTACTGCAGACCCAAGTCCTGCCTTGACACCTAGGACTCCTGAGCACGTCTGGTAAAGCAGTGCAAGGCCTTCTGCTTTGTATTCCAGTGTATCAGGAGCAGCTTGAAGAAGGTGCAGTTTTATACTAACAGATGCAGTTATACTATGTAGTGCCTCAGGACCTCTTTGAGCATCACAAATTTCTTCTGAGTGTTATGAATCAACACTTTACCTGCCTAACCTGGGAAGCATTTTCCTTCCATCTGGCCTTCTAGCGTTTTTTTGCCCCTTACAGACCTTTATCTTCCCCTTCCATTTTCCTTTAAGCATACATTAAGTAACACTACATTGCAGTGATCTTTCACACATCTTCAAAATCAAGTCTGTAAACACTCCTCCCTTAGTCAGCCTGCTCCATTTCCCCTCCCCCCAGCAGAGGAGAGCTGCAGGCAGCTCAGATGCACACACAATAAGGTGCAGCAGTGCCAGATACATCACCCACTCAGCATCATCACTCACACCAAACTCCAGAATGCTCCTTTCAGCAAATTCCTGCCTGCACATTGCTCCTACACCGTCTACTGCAACTTCTTCAGAGCTGCTTACATATTCTGCTCCGAGGACATCACACCTGCTTTGAAAGCCCAGGAAAAGGCACACATTATCACTGCCCTGTACTGACTTTTATCAATCTGACATACCTCACCTGGGTTCCAAAAACTGGTCTCTGACTTCCAGGACAGGACATGTATGCATGCTCCTTTAAACTTCACAGTTCTTACACTGGTAATCAACAGTAATTATTCACACTTAGAAATAGTCATAGATTCCTCATTTATTCTATCATGCTGCCTTTTCATTACCTTAACTGTTCAATACAGGGCATATGAGACATGGTTTGGTGTCGGGACTTGGTAGGTGAAGCTGACCGTTGAACTTTGTAATCTTGGAAGTCCGCTCCAACCTAGATGATCTTTCTGGAGATCCACCTTCCATACCACAGGTCAGATTCGCATATACCTCCATCTTTCTTCCAGTTTTGAGGAATGGTTAAGATACTTTTTTGGATCACACACCTGTTCCCATCTCAGCTTCAGCCTACCATGCAGTCACATCACTGCCTTAAAGGAGAACGCATACAGGCATGGAGGAAGGCCCAAATATGATTTTGCTACAGCAGCTGGAGCACATCCCCCAACACTCTTGATACACCCACAGAAGTGTCTGTAATTAGAGAAGGATGCAACAGCGTTTGTAGCTGAACATTCTGGTGCCAGCAGTTTACAATTCATTTATATACATCAGGAACAAAAGCAGCAGATGCTTGGCTACACTTATGTATTTGGATACGCCAAGCACACAGAACAGTCAGAAATTAGAATCTTTAACTAAAAACCACAAAAAATAGTGATAGAGTCCCCTCAAGGGCCTCTATCAATACACAGACTGAAAGATTTGTACACTTAGCACATCAGCAGTGAATGCTTCTGTGAATCAAAGCACCCACGAGCACCGATCTAAGCCTGCCTGCCAAAGGAGAGCACATAATAACAAGATGAGAAGCTGCATATCATTCTGTAGCTTCCAGAAACCATAAATTCAATCTGACACAAATCAATTTTACATTAAGACAGCCAAAGGCTCTCCAGACAGTTACCTTAACAGACCTGTTAAGCAGCTGCACGGAAATCTCTCAGGAGAGAGAAAAAGTTAACTCTTGCCAAAAAGCCATTTAACGCTTATGGAAAGCAGTTAGGTTTCATAGAGCCCAACAAAGGACAGAAGCTGCTTTCTGAACTTCACACTACAGCTTGAGCACTGTGAGAGAAAGCACAGAAGGAGCGTGCCCATAGGATCTGCCTCCAGCTGGGATGAAGGAGGAGGCTGTGATCAGCAGGCTCTTGGTGCATGTTCAGATCCTAAGTCAAAGAAATAGCACACCAGTTAACAACGTGCATTTCGTATGCAGGAAACGTCCACTTTTTTTTTTTTTTTTAATTCCTATGATCTTACAGTGAGAAAAAGTAATCCTAACCTTTACAGTTATACATATTATGGAGCATCTTCCTGTGTAAAGTTCAGAACTTGAATTCCTTATGTGCAACTTCGTATATCTTAAAAAAACCCACACACTTACACTCCTTGCCTATGCTACCGATGTGACTGAAGCCATAAAGTTAACACACTATGATGCTGCCCTGATGCTACTGCACGGGAGATGCAAAACCAACCCCCTAACAAATGGGAAGCAAGGAGCCTTCCTCACTGTTTACGCAGCTGCCAAGTTCATATCAAACTGCAGCTGGCTATAAGAGCCTTCAGTAGTAGATATGTACAAAAAGGACAAGTCTGGCTGGCCCTGGGCCTCAGACTTGGCACTGATAAAAGTTATCCCAGGAAAGAAAGCAAGCCCCTCGCTGCACACAGTGAGATGGCACAATAATGGTAGCATGGAGCAGCACTGAGAATGGTCAGAAAGTGATGGGTGCTCAGTGCATCCTCAAGTAGAAACCCTCAGCCATCCACCCGAGCTGTGAGGAGGTGTGAACAACCAAATTTGGGGTTCATTTATCAGTGTTTAGTCACTGGCTGTCACTCCAAGAGTTCTACAGGCTAATGGATTCACAAAGTAGATTCAGTGCTTGTACAGGGAGGTTCAGCTGAAAGCCAGTTAAAAAGCTTGCAAACCTTGGCCTTTTTGGTTTGAATACTTATTTACAGCCTCAGCATGAAATACAAAGTGGGGAACAATTCAAGTATCAACAGTGAGCTAGAGAATAAAGAAGTACAAAAGAAGCACTGGAGCCAAAACACGGGGAACGTTTGCCATGGAACAGCTTTGATATCAGAGCAGAACCAAAGGACTTGTACAGGTCAGTCCAAACACAGCCAACCAACCACTCAAACGACACACACCCAACCCACCAAAGCACAACACTGCACTGACCTGAGCTTTCAGCTCCATTTCATAACCTGGGATGTCAACGGGTAATCAGAGGGCAATCAGCACCCAGGGAAAAAAAATCAAGCCTGAAGACAGACGTTTAGCAGAGTAGCTGCATCTGTTCTACTGCTGTCAGATAAAGACCACCACAGTCCATTACTATTCCAAGGTGGCAGCAAAATCCCTCCCTCTGTAGCTTTGGAAAGGAATAAATTGAGATTACTTGAGATTGTACTGAAGAACGTTCTGCAGCACAACTCCCAGTATTCACAGAAAGTCATTAGAGGATTAGTAGCCTCTATTGGTCTCAGTTCCTGTTATTTTCATTGTGTTCTCAAATCCACACTTTCTATCATTTTCCAGTAAAAATGGATTCAGATGAGAAGGAAGGAAAATTTATTCCCCTATAAAATTTAAATACAGCATCCTAGCTTAAACACTGAAGCTGGAAAGATTCGTTTTAAAAGAAGTAACAGTGGCATCTGGCTTCAGTAGGCTGTGCTGGGTGCACTCACATACAGGAGTTACCACTTATCTCTTCTGCAATTTATTAAAATTTAAAGCAAGCTTTACAGGCAACTTGCTTTCTATTCCTACGTTACATTAGATAAGAGAACGTCTCATCAAATGTCTCATGCAGTTCACACAGCATGGTTTTACCACTGATAAGACTCACGTCCCTCCCTCCCCAAACACACACGCAGCCGTCCTTAGAAATAAGAGAGGCAGAATTGTGTCCTGTATAAATACATTTCTCCATGTGCATGCTCAGTGATAAAGCTCAAGTCATCCTGACCCTATGCTCAGATAACATCTCAAACCTCCAGGGTTGGAAGTAATAAAACATTAAATACATAAAGAGGTACAGCACAGAATTGAAGCTGCAGCAGCCAAGTTACAGAATACCTCACAATTTCTGTGGGAAACAGCAGCTAGGTATACTGGATTTTAAGATTTCACACTGAATGGAACAAATGCTGAGCAAAAGGTATTGAACTGCAATACATTCCAGAGGCCTAGGGTGTAAAAAAGGCACGGCATATGATTTGGGCTACAGAACAGCAAGTGCCTCTGTACTTGCTGTCTGACTGCCCAGAGTGAAGATGACCAATGACAAAAATTCTTTCATATTTAAGAATTTACACATCTGAATATTCCATAGAACCACAGAATGGCTTGGGTTGGAAAGGACCTCAAGGATCATGAAGCTCCAACCCCTGTGGAGGGCCACCAACCTCCCCATTTAATACCAGCCCAGGCTGCCCAGGGCCCCATCCAACCTGGCCTTCAACACCTCCAGGGATGGATGGGGCATCACAGCCTCTCTGGGCAGCTGTTCCAGCACCTCACCACTCTCACAGCACACAACTTCCCCCTGACATCCAACCTCAATCTTCCTCCCCCAACTTCAAACCATTTCCCCTTGTCCTGCTGTTATCTCCCCTTCCCAAGAGCTGACTCCCTCCTGTTTGTAGGCTCCCTGTGTGTACTGCAGGCTGCAACGAGGTCACCCCGCAGCTACTGTCAAACAGTTTTAGTAGCAGCATTTGACTCGTTTCACAGTTAAATCATGCCCTCATCCTTGAGACTCCAAGTTCACTGATAAGCAGATAATGGGGAAAAAGCAACATAACCCCACCCAACCAAATCTCCCAGCCCTTCCTACACCTTGGCACAACACGTGCACCGTGGGGTGCCAGCAAGACTCGACTGTGTCCCCACCTCACTATACTTAAGCTGCAGCTCTGATCTTGCAAAAAAAAAAAAAAAATAATAAATACTGCTCCAAGTTCAATGGCTTTGGTACTCACCACCTCACACACCACTGAAGAACTGAACGCTTTGGAGGACAACTGATTTCATCCACATAATCCTATACAAAGCTCAGTCTGTCACCCGCTCACATTACAAAGGCTTTCAAGCTGATTTGGCACATTACACGAATACATATTCAACTACAGACCAAGATTTCCAAAGTTTGAGCTTTGATGACTCCAGCATAAGAATTAAAGTGTTCTGAATCACACAATCAATGACTAAGTGTGTCTGCTGCAGATAAGAACAGAAGATTCCCTTCTCTGTGCCCTCTGCCAAAAAGCCACATCACTGCCTTCCAAAAGCTGCTGCCTAAAAGCATTCCAAGTGGTGCACAAGTTGCCTGCACTGCTCCGTTCCCCTGCTCCCACTTGCAGACCTACCAGCCTGTTTTTGCACTACTGACCAACCACCTAATGGCATTGGTTACAGAACGTGGAAAACATATGTAGTAACATGTAATTTATGCCTTTTGTGTTCATTAAATGTAAAGTTAAATATTGAAATTGCATGCTCTTGGGTTGAATTTCACCACACATTTGGAACATCTGGATGCTATCCAGAGGAATCCTCAAGGACACTGAATGAAGTCAGCTGGGTGGACTAGGAAGCAGCTACAGGAGCAAACATTATCTGCAATAATTGATCACATTATCTAATGCAGACAGTAGAAAAATAATGAATAGGCTTTAAGCCAGCAGCAGCAGTGAAGATCGAACTGGTAAAGTGAACAGCCACCTCTTATCTGAGCTCAAGAAGCAATTTAAAAACAGTTAACATGGGAAATGTGCACTGAAACCGGCTGATTCTTTCACGAAGTATGAATTCAAAGCTACGAAAAACAGCAAGACAACAGATAAAATAGCAATCCAGATCAAATGCCAGATTATAACTCAACACTTGATACATTTCCAGGGCAAAGATAACAGAGAGAAACCCAAAGAAAAAATAATCTCTTCAAAGTCAGTATTACTGAAGGACGCATTCACGTTTGCATTTAATAAAATGAGAAGGCAGGTTATCAGTTTTCATACCTAACAAGCTAGAGCAGATTCACCATTCCCTGAAAAACACAGAGCTTAATAACACTGTATTGTTGGGAAAACACAGACCACACAGACTGCAACGGCAAGAAGTTCTTTTAATGTACAGATCGTACACAAGCAGGCAGCTTTCTCTGAGCTACCAGCTCAGAAACCAGAGCAATAACCCTTATCCAGCTCACCTCTACACACACAAGGAAGGATATCAGCCTGTCTCTGTAACTGAATGCACTCCCAATGGATGTTACACACTGCCTCAACGTCTTGTCCAGCAGATGCAAATAACAACTTACGTATTGAGTCTCCTATATTTAAACTGTGATTTATTTCACCTCCATCTATCTTAGTTTCACGTAGGAACCTCAATCATTAGTCATCATATATTAAGTAATTAAGAACATTTTATCACAGAATCTCATTCTGGCCTCCTAGTTACTGTGCATGGCAACTGATTTAACTACTCAAGAGATTGATTCTCTTAAGCTAGGTGAGCCAGTGGGGAAAACAGGGATTTAAAGCAATGGCAGATGGTGGAGCCAAAGATTTATGGCAGATAAGCCATCTCTTTACAGTACATACAGCATCATTCCAACTTTTACTCTCCCACAGATTAAAAACAAACTGCAGTTTGAAGATGTTTCTGGCATTGGGAATAGTTAACGAGCCTCTACAATAATAGCCAATAATCACTTAAATCTGCTTTGTTGAGGACGCACTGCATCTGCTTTGCCTAACGAAGCACCAGAAACAAGGATCTGACAGCTGACTGCTCCACATCCATGAAGGCACAGGCTTTTACCTCCTCCCCTGCAATACGATGCCTCTGCAGGCAGAGCTGAGCTGACAAATCACACATGGGCAATAAAGCTGGTGTCTTCTGAAGACTAACGCTTCCCAGGTTTCCCACCCACACTCCATGCACAGATATTAGTTTCTCTTCTCTCTCTCCCTATAAGCACTATCATTTTCTACACCTGAAAAGAACAGGCCTTCAGTTTTGACAGTCGTTCACAATCACCCTTAATTTGTTTTACAACATCCCTTACCCTTCACATCCAGTTTCACACACTACAAACAGTGACTACTTTAACACACAGGAGCATTTTCCATCATCCAAGACAACACTACAGTTACTGCACTGCAACTTCTCCCTCCTCCAACAGACTTGGAAGACAATAGGGCCTTCCTGCTTCAAAGTAACCAAAAAGCTTTGAGCAGGTAAAAGGCTTTTTTGGAGAGTCCAAGTTTAATTAACTCAGAATTTAAAAAGACTATTTATTTTTAATCAGGTCCCATTTTCCCCATACCGGGTATCTTCCATTTCCACCCTATCATCCTCGCAGTGTTCCTAACCATACTGTTTCAGATCTTTCACAAAGCAGCTCCAGGCCGATTTGTTCACATCAAGATATTTTCAGTCATCTTACCGAAGAATGGCCCGGGTTGGAAGGGACCCCAATGATCATGAAGCTCCAACTTCCATCCACATGCAGGGCCACCAACCTCCACATTTCACAGCAGCCCAGGCTGCCCAGGGCCCCATCCAACCTGGCCTTCAACACCTCCAGGGATGGACGGGGCATCACAGCCTCCCTGGGCAGCTGTTCCAGCACCTCACCACTCTCATAGCAAAGAACTTTATACCCCGACATCCAACCTCAACCATTTCCCCTTGTCCTGCTGTTATCTACCCTTTCAAAGAGTTGAAATCTTCCTTGGTTCCAATAGCTAACTCTTCCCTTAAAAAGCATCCTTTCTGACTTCAGCATGTAGCTCTGGTTACTGACTCCCCTGCTAGAGCAGAATGCCTTTTGGCCTCTCCTGTGCCCACAGCTGCAGGATGAGCACTAAACACAGAAAGCAAACCGTGTTGCAAGGAGCAGGAGCAGCAAGCTGGAACTGATAGGTAGTCCTGCAGTTCAGAAGCAAAGCTGTGAGCCACTTGCTGCGTTTCATGCATCCAGTCCCCATAGCAATAGACACAGACCTCACTGAAAGCTTCCACCTGTTCAGCTTTACTAGCATTTTGGTTACAGATTTCATCAGATTAGGAATGGGGTTTATGCTTTCTTTCCTCCGTTTCATATGGTACATCCCACGCGGCAAATTGCTTATCTCTCTGGAATCCCATTAGTAACCAGCTCAGGAAATTAAGTTTCCTTGATAATTCCTTGGGATTTAAATGAATTAATAGCCAGCTGAAAATGGTTAAGATGTTAAAACCACACAGTGCTCCTTCCTATTTCTCTCCTCTTCATTTCCCATACCAGAATACAATTAACTAAAATTAAAGAGAAAGGAAAAAAAATACATAGTTAACAATCTATCTACTAGCATTGTGGCAATCCTTACTTCAGTGTCACATAAAACTATGAGGCAGAGGCAGTTATTCTTACTCTCTGTTAAGAATAAGGAAGTTCCTTCACATTTATGACAGTATCAACATTACTGCTACCACCAGGTAGGTGAGCCACAATAACTGCCTTAATTCCACATGCAATGGTGCACTGATGCAGTTAAGCAGACAAGCATGCATGCTGAGGTCCTGCAAAATCAGTACATTACTGACAATAAAACATAACTGTGCTCACAACACAACGCCTGTCCTGGACAAAGATCTGTAACTAATTCAATTCTGGTCTCTAATCATTCAGTTTACCTTTTTATATGCTTAGCAGACCACCAGAACTCTGCAGGAATCCCTCACTGCAATCCGCCCAGCACTTGCTCTCTTTGGCCACTTGGGATTCCAAGCAACATAACTTATTATAGGTGTTTGCCTAGTATTCACTCAATAGACTAGGATTCATTTTATAACCATTCAGTGTTCTGCTTTTTTCTCCTAAATAAAAACAACACACCTGTGAACAGGGATGAAAAGATGCTGCAGAATTGTTGTGCGAGCTTTATCATTCTTACTTTCACTTAGGGAAAGGAAACCAATGAGCTCTCACCTGTTTCTAATAAAGAACGTCCAATTACTTTAACTATAGGAAAGATACTTCAAAGGAGAACAGCTAAACAGATGAGGAACCAGACTGTGGCATTCATGCTATGCTCCTGACCCCTTCTCCAATGAAAAGCAAAGGCAGAGTAGTTTAGGATGTCACACTCCTCCTTTGTATTTTCCACTGCCCTTTCTGAAGAGTCCTTTTTTATATCAACATTTCACTTACACAAATCCTCAGCAAGTTACAGAAATGCCACAGCAAGTTTCTTCTCAAGAGACGATCTGCAGAGATTCCCTGCATTATTCTGTAGGCAAGCAAGGAATTTCTTTGGACTAGAATCTGCTGCGTAAGTTTCTCACATACGCTACTTAACACACCATGAACTGCCATCCTGGGTGTTTTCAGGTGTCTTCAACCTAGATGCTAATCCCATGTGCCAATAAAATTAAGGTCATCCTTCACACAGTCACAGAACCATTCAGGTTAAAAAGACCTCCAAGCCCAATCCTAACCCATGCCTATGTTCTTCAGTGCCACATCCCTGTGGTTCTTGAGCTCCTCCAGGGATGGTGGCTCCACCACTTCCCACTGAAACTGAACAAGAAGAGCATACAACACAAAAACATGTAGTTCTTGCTTGTCACAGTACATCTTTCTTCCTTCTTTCCTCCTTGCCAGGAGAGACTGAGAAGGCAGGCATTCGCATGGTACCAGATCCATATATTGATGTATTCAACACAAAACAAGCTCTTTGAAGAAAAAAAAAATTTGGATAGAGCTCCCTTAATTACCCCTACTTCTAAAAATAAGTATTAAACAATAGCTACGTTTATTTTCCAGACAAAGAATTGTAAATTGCAGATTGCTACTTCAGTAAATGCTTTTAAGACCAGACATTTCTTCCAACTTGTATATATGAATCAAGAAGCTGTTTGCTTGACTTGTTCTCAACCCTTAATTGCTGGCAAAGATACCACCATACATACACACAGCGGAAAAAGCCTCACAAAACTATGCAAAAGAAGTACATTCTGGAGTCATTAAAATCATAAAATGAAATTCTAGCATAAATTATATGCAGTTTAATCATGTAAAGGGATTTGAAATATCAGGTGTCCAGCTGACGTTCTTAGGTAGTGGAAAGTACAAGCATCAGACAGTTTTGGTGCCCATAATCCAATATATCCTTAAAATCTTGTGCTGAGACTCGAACTTGGATTCAATAGCTAAAATGTCTCACCAAAAAAGGTTTACAAAGTGCCATGAAAAAAAAAAACAACAGTGCACTACCTGAAAATATCACAGCCATGACACAGAAATATTTGCCTAGAAGCTCTGAAGTATTCAATACTTGCCCTAGGGAGAACAGGTTATCAAATCAAACTTCAAGAAAGCCTGTTTAAAGACACTACCCCAGCACAAAGTTGTTTTTAAAGCATAAGTTTTCAAGGGTTAAAGCACAAAGTACCTGTGAAAGCATATTAATCAATGGTGGAAATACACCAGTCTAAAGCCATTTCAGATATGCAATTGTCCCCATCTCTTCCTGATAGTGGTGAATTGCACCAAATACAGTTGATACTTTTGCTACACTGCTATCAAACAAGTTGATTTAAAGACTAGAAAGTCTGCCAGAACTCGCACAGATCCTCTGCTGTTGTAAGAACAGCAAGAAGGATGGCTTGATGTCCAACCTGCAGGCATGAAACGCTGCATTACTGCTGAATAAGTTTCACAGACATAAGACCAAAACGACAGCAATTCATCCTGAAGGAAGAAAGCTAGGCTGTTTTTATGAAGCTTTTCCAGCACACTTGCTACAGGAGAAACAAGATGAAATTCTGTCCAGATTTGGAAGGACTCATTTTATTTGTGACACGAGGAGACCACAGCTCAGCGTGCTGCTGTTAGATACACGGCTGACTGACACTTTCTGCTCAGACAGCCTTCCAAGCAAAATGATAGCTTTGAGAAAATGATAGCTATGAAAGAGCTGCATGTATCCTACATTTTTCCCCTTCGGTAGCAAAAGGTCCCAGTACCAAAGAAAATATAAAGACAGCAGAAGAGCTTGCAACTGAAACATGTAATTTTTAATGCTTGCCTTCGTGCAGCTCACATAGCAAAGTGCGTACAGTAGTGATTTTCACTACAAATAGTAAACTAAGAGATAATCCAGTGCAACTAATACTCTAATTAGAGACATAATTACAGAAATATATTTACAGCTCCAGGACCTTTCACCCTCCACGGAAGCATGAAGCAGCAACACAACCAAATCACCTTCCAACCTGCAGCTTCTTGCTTTACAAAGTTCAGACCTACTTCTCTGCAAAGATTCAAGCCCAGAAATTCACTGAATTGTATCACAGAATCATAGAACCCATAGGCCTGGGTTGCAAAGGAGCACAGTGCTCACCCAGCTCCAACCCCTGCTGTGTGCAGGTCGCCAACCAGCAGCCCAGGCTGCCCAGAGCCACATCCAGCCTGGCCTTGAATGCCTGCAGGGATGGGGCATCCACAGCCTCCTTGGGCAACCTGTGCCAGTGCCTCATCGCCATCCTAATATCTAACCTAAATCTCCACTGTCTTAGATTAAAACCATTCCCCCTTGTCCTATCCTGAGCACACCAGATTGTTTTTCACTCCATGTAAGAAGTCAATTTTTCACTCAGGGTGGTGACTACTATCCTACTCCTACTACCCAATCTATCCTGCTCCTGGAGGATGAAGGTTCTCAAGCAGCAGTGAGTGCTAAGCACAGCAGAAACATGTTTTATGTATTAAATGCAAAATGAGAGGGAAAATTCTCTTTACGAACCTCCAAGTGCAGTTTTATCATTTTTTTTTTCTCAGAAGAAAACGTTCAGCAGCACTTTTTCTAGAAGAGCTCAGCAAGAGCACCTCACAACAATGACATCCTCAGGACTCCTGGTGCCCCTTGCTGTGACAGCAGAGCACTGAGCAGAGCAGCATCACAGGTAATGGGCAGAGAGAGGAGTGGGGAGGGACAGTGACTGCAGAACGCTTTCATCCATCCTTTCAAACCTACTCATTAAACCAGAGGGCACTTGACCTACATATTTTCATAATATGCACAGCAGATTATCCGGAAGGGGAAACAACACACTGCAAGCTTATTTTTCACTTTATTCCCATATCATATGTAATCTAGCCATAAAAAGTTACCGGAGTGCATTATGAAACTGTCACTGTCAGAATCTGCACGCCAATTATTTAAGAGTTTAATGCAACAGCCACCTCAAAATTAAATGCTTTATCATAGAGTGATAGAATGGCTTGGGTTGGAAGGGACCTCAAGGATCAGAAACCAACCCCCCGCCACACGCAGGGCCACCAACCTCCCCATTTCATAGCAGCCCAGGCTGCCCAGGGCCCCATCCAACCTGGCCTTCAACACCTCCAGGGATGGACGGGGCATCACAGCCTCTCTGGGCAGCTGTTCCAGCACCTCACCACTCTCATAGCAAAGAACTATTAAAGAACTTTATACCCCTGGCAACTCAGAATCTTGGAACTCTCTTCCAGCCCAGCAGTTTCACAGCAATTCACACAGAGGCCACATCAGACACACTGCCTTTGCCCTGGTTACACCTAACTGCACACCCCACAAGCAGACACCCAGCTCCACGTATCGATCGCAGTTGCTGTGAAAAGCACTTCATTACAACCACGTTCCCTATTTTAAATGTAAGGGTTCCTCACCCCCACAGGGCACGCAGCATACACTCAGCATAACAAACTATTGATAGAATGACTGCAGCAAAGGTTGAGCATCAATCAGAGCCAGATCTTGCTGACCACACCAAGCACTGAGCTCTCTTTGGGCCTTTCTGCTCAGCGTGCAGCTGTGTGCACAGAGCTATGTTAGCCTCGTATCAAGCAACCATCTCACTCCAAGTCTTCAGCTGGGCTTCATAAAACAGCATTCCAAGACCACACCAGCTCATTAACTGGCAGTAAATTAGGTTTGAATGCAGCGATGCTTTATGAGAAAAGGTTATAACTGCTTGCTTCCTCCCTTCGGCTGTGAGTTCCCCACTGTAGGAGCAAGGTGAGTGTGGTATCTAAGACTAATGCAGCAACAAAACACCAAAAAAAAGAGAGTGCATAAGCAGCAAACCATCACACTGCATAAATGTGAACCCTGGTCTGTCACTGAAATGGGATTAAACATCCTTACTATTCAAAGTTTTCATTTTAAACAAGAAATAATTTCTATATATTTCACAGAATGTCTTGGGTTGGAAAGGACCTCAAGAACTTACCTTTCAATCTTAATTGTCCTTCAAATATGTTTTGATGCATTATCTGAGGAGCTACACAGATAATACATGAAGTTATGTACCTGCATCAAGCATTACTCAGCACTCTCTCCTTCCTGATAACGAAGGTCAAGAAAGTCGAAGCTGAGGCAAACCCTGAAGCACTGAACAGACTTAGAGGCAGC
This sequence comes from Centrocercus urophasianus, assembly GCF_019232065.1. Taxonomy (NCBI): domain Eukaryota; kingdom Metazoa; phylum Chordata; class Aves; order Galliformes; family Phasianidae; genus Centrocercus; species Centrocercus urophasianus. The sequence continues at coordinate 49,194,826 of NW_024884586.1, forward strand.
TCCAGTTTGTGAACTTTCACTACTGCTAAAGGCTCAATTAACAAAGCCAGCCCTAAATACAGACAGGGCTATGCACAATCCACAAACAGTTCTGGCTAGGACATTTCCTTGCGGAAGACTTCCTAGACTTCAAAGCAACAAGTATGTGAATCATTGCAGCAGTACAGAAAAACGACTCTGCAGATGTTCCCTGAGTGCTTGGCAGAAAAATTACTGCGGGACAACAGCTGACATGAGGCTCCACAAAATGTCAAGCAGCCACTGCTCCAGTTCCTTCTGGAGTTGCTTTCAGCTGGAGCAAGATCTACTATCAAAGCAGCTGCGTTGCCACAACCCACCCTACACACTTGATCTCCACTGTCCCTACCTCTGAGCACTGTTGTACACTGTTTTAACCAAGGCACAGTGGCTTGCTCAGAGCAGTGTCAGGCAGGATTGTTAGACTTACAGCTACGAGCAAGACTTTCTGGATATCAGATCTTACACACTAACAGTCTGCCATCGATGCTGTAGCTAAACACAAGCTAAAAAAGAAAGGATTACTGCATCATGAAAGCTGTAATGTTTGCTTGTTGAGGCAAAACCATCATTTCTCAGCATTTGCATAGCCTGCAATCCTACCTGAGGCAAATGTACTTCTTGCTACATTCCAAAACCTTTTCTTCCCCCCAGAGATTTGTTTGAAGCCATGCAATCCTTTGGCCTAGGATGCTGCCTCTGTATTCCTGTTTTAAAGTATGCATTTTAGTGCTTCTAAGGTTAAACACAGTCAGCTCCACTGTCGCAAAATAAAACAGTTACCACCTTACCACCTACGTCCAGAAAAGCCTCAGCACATCAATTCATCCCTCTTGTCATTCGTACCTGGTGCTCATACACACCTCCCTACAAGCACGCTCACCGTCATGCTTCAAGTTGAATCAGACAATTTTCTACCCATATCAGTGCTTCACATCAGAATTTTGTAACTGGGGGGCACAGCCATAAAATGAGGCAAACTGGAATCGAAGCAGCAACAGAATGTACACAGATACTGGTACAGAGGGGGTAATCCCAGAGCAGTAAGGATTAGAAATAAAGCCTGAACGCTACGGTTTGTACGGGAGGGGCAGGCTGAACTATGAGGGTTTTGTGATGTTCCTCACACCCACTCCTTAAGAAAAAGCCTTGTGAACTTGAACATCTGGAATTAAACCCCCACAGCAAACAGGAAGAAAGGCATTCTGCCAAAGGATTTAACTGTCGGATCGTAAAGGAGTTTTGTTCAACAGCCAGTATCGGAACTGAATACGCTGCAGGTCAAATAAAGAGCGCCTACTCCCGTTTAAAGAGCCATCTATCCAAATTTTAACACAGCCATTTTCATATCCATTGATTTTAAGCTGCAAATCTTTTCCGTCAAGATCCAATATTCTTCAGAAAACGACTGAAACGCTTTCTTTTTTTTTTTTCCTCCAAAAATCCATAAAAATATTTTACACAGCGAAAGCCATAAAAACAGCTTACAAAATATACGAAACATCCATCACATCATCTAATAGCAGTGCATTACACAGTTATTTAACAGAAAAACGCTTCTGGAGCAAGGTTTTCAATGACTGAATGGGGCTACTGCGACTCAGGCAGATTTTTCACCAACTACTTGAGACTGTAAGCAAATGCACACATCCAAAGGAATTCAGATGCACAACTTCCCCCAAAAATCCTTCTGTCTTATTTCTAAGAAGAAAAGAAAAAAAAAAAAAGCTTCTTGGGAACTTTTATGTTTTTGTATGCAATACAATCATAGAGTAACTGGGATTGGAAGGGACCTCAAGGATCATCAAGCTCCATCCCCCACCACCAACATCACAGCAATACTCTAAACTCCAGCAATTATGCGTTAGTATAGTATGAAGAGACTAAAACTTAACTTTAAAGGACAAATATTTATCAAGGAAAACATGCTTAGACCTTCTCAGTTGCAGTTAAGGCTGTAACTGTGACATTGTAAGGAAATAGGGCCGTCTCCAGCAATAAATTGCAAACACTGTTTTGACTTGTATTTTATTTATTATGCTACAACAGCAACCGAGCCATTTTTGTAATTAAATACCAAAGAAGAGCATTTGAGAAAGCTCTGAGGGGGAGGGAGAAGTTAGGAAGAACATTAAGAGCTATTATAAGTTTTGCAATGCAGCTTTCCAAAGCTGGTTTTTCATTTGGAACAAAACAAGAGCAGCTGCCCATGCTGAAGCAAGGTCAGCTTTGTTCCTGCTTGCCTCCCACCTGGACCACCAAGGCACTGCCTCATTGCTGACCCTCAGCAGCGGAAGATTCTTTGGTGGGCTGAAATAGAGAGAAAATGGTGCTCGAGACTGAATGTCAGCATATGGAAACAAGGAGCAAAGCATTTTTGGGCTCCTCAGTTGATTGCATGAAGTTTTTAATACGGTATTCACTATGAACCACAAAGTCCCACCCAGAGTTGATGGGGGCATCCTGCAGTCCCTGTCTTCTTTAGTATTTCCTCCAAACCTACTCTGGTAGGAAATTAAACAACTATAAGGTCTGGATATATGAAATACATAGCTATCAAAAGTGCAACCGAGATAAATCCTATCTAGAGAAATTAACCCATGATGACTGAAGACTTCTGGACCATTCACACGCTTTACTGGCAGATAGAAAAACTTTTACTTTAGTAACACTCAGCGAGCATTCCTAAACATCAAGCTCAAAAACCACACCTCTCCCTCACCTTCTCTCAACCACATCATCTCCTTAATTACTTCTTTGCCTTAATAACCTCTCCTGGAATTCTGGATTCTGAAGGAGACTGCATGTCAAGCAGACGCATAGCCAAAATACTGTGAAGGAAATACCTTCAAAGAGAGGTTGGTTGTTTACCTGTATGATCAGCTTACGTCCATCCAACCCTCCACCCAGTGAGAGACTCCAAGCAAAACTACCAGAGAACCAGTTGTGGGGCAAAAAGCTCCCAGGCTCAACACTAAAGCAAAAGATTGAAGGATGGCTTTCCCCAAGTACAGCAGCAAGACTGAAATGTGAAGAGAACATCTAGAATTGAACACTGACTGCCAGCAGCATGCCCCTGCTGCCAAGGAGGCCAACGGCAGGGGTGGTGAAGGGACTGTCCTCTTGGACGTGACACTGGTGAGACTGAGTTTTAGGTCCCTCACTACAAACAGGGCATGGAGATGCTTGAATGCGTGAAGAAAAAAACACTGAGGCTGATGAAGAGTGTTCGAGTTATGAAGAGGGGCTGAGGGAGCTGGAGCTGCTCCACCTGAAGAATAGGAGGCTGAGAGGAGACCTCTTCACTCCGCACAGTTGTATAGAGATCGCCAAAAAGAGGGGTTGGTCTTTTCTCATATGAGATGTGAGGAAACAACATCAAGTTGTGCCAGGGAAGGTATATATTGGACACTAGGAAGAATTTTTTTCAGAGAGGGTCGTCAAGCTAGAATGGGTTGCTCAGGGAAATGGTGGAATCTTCATCTTTGGAGGTATTTAAGAAGTGTGTGAACACTACTTAAGAGGCTGATGGGCACAGTTTAGTGCTTGGATTTGGTTAGATTGATGGTTGGATCTTGTTCCCAAAGGCAGCATCCAAGGCCAAGAAAGGAGCTCTTCAGTGAAAGCCCAGTCCAAGGAAAATCACCATTCAAACACTGGCCCCATTCACCTGAGCAGTCAAGGTGAGCAGTCAAACATGAGGCTAGCAGAGTGAGATTCCTAAAGGGAAAATGAAAATCCAACTCCAATAAACCAAATCAACATTTTCACGGTGACAGCAAGCAATACTCCTGCTTGCCTGGTGATATCAAAAAGCAGGGGAGAGATCATTTTTCATTCCCTGACTATGGTAAACTCAGCATAGGAGAGATCGCTCAGAGCTCACACTGATGTACGTAGTTGGAGAACTCAGTACTGTACAACTAAGCAAGCTGGCAGTGTTAGGCCTATAATTAGCTTCCTCAAGTCAAAGTGATAGGCATCTGCTCTTACTGAATTAGAAGGCCAAAGTATATATTACCACACGCATTATCTCACACGAGGCATCTGCAGAGTCCTGAACTTCCTGAAGTACTGGCAGAATCACAATGGACAGGAGACATGTGCAAAACTTAAAAGACAAGTCTGTACACAACACATGGTCTTGCAGGGAGGTCACGTAAGTACAAGGTATGACAGAGTCAATGGTTAGAAAAGCTTGTTTTCATAGAAGGGCAGCTCATTGGACAATCCCAAAAGATAACCATCTTGTGGAAGCAAATCCTTAGTGTTAAAACGTTCTGAACTGTTCCTATGAAATCTAAACATGATAATGCCTTCTTTGCAAAAAAGCTCTTAAGTGCTGGGAGCATCCAGTGAACACAAAGCATCACTACAAGCATTTTGCTATAGGTACATCCTTTCAGAAGAGGTTATCCAAATGAAGGAGGTTATCCATTTTCTCCCTAAAATCTTCATGGAGTATGGAGTGTAAGCAGAATCCCAAAGTGAAGTAGCCCTGCATCTTCAATAAATCATGAACACTTTCCAGAGACCTACAAACAGCAGAACAGGAATCCTGTAGCCTCACAAGTCACTCTTTCCCTATTACTTAGTGAGCAGATGAAATTAATTACTCTTTATGCATGTATCATAAAGCACCCTTCTAAAACAAGTGCTTAAATTTTGTTCTCACCATCAACAAAAAATCTCAACTCTGAAAAACAAGTATTTTCCTATTTTTAAGAACAGGAGTAGCAGTGCTTTGCTTCTTTGAAAAGCTCCTGGTGGCCTATGAGGCTTGAATTGCTTCCTGTGTTTTTAGAACAACTGCTCCACTCAACAACCCCTTAAAACATAAGAGTCTCATCTACTGTTTGAGGCAGTTCCAGTTCCATAGCCCCAGGACAGTTGTGCCACACAGCTCTAAGTAAATACCACCTTATTTTTCCAAAATACAATGCTCCATCTATTTCAGATTGTTTCCCCTTATAGGACAATACAGTTTGGGATACTAAAGAAAACATTTGTTACTGGCTGCATATTGCCCTTTCACCTAGAACGCAACAGATTTTTATTGCTTTTAAGGTTCTCACTTAGTAATGCCAACTTGCAATGATGCATTAAACCCAGAGCAAGTTCAAAGAGAAGTAACCCGTGTTCAGTTTTGGGCCCCTCACTTACAAGAAGGGCACTGAGGCCCTGGAGTGCAATCAAAGAAGGGGAACAAAGCTGTAAAGGTTCTGGAGCACAAGTCATATGGGGAAGGGCTGACAGAACTGGGATCGTTCAATCTGAAGGAGTTTCGAGAGATCTTACTGCTCTCTACAGCTTCCTTATAGGAGGCTGCAGCATGATGGGGTTAGCCTCTTCTCCCAGGTAACTTGATATAGGATATGAGTTGAGATAAGACATGAGGTACTTGGCCTGAACCAAGGGAGGTTCAGGTTGGAATTTAGGGAGAAATTTCTTCTTAGAAAGTGTTATCAGTCACTGGAACAGGCTGCCCAGGGAGCTGGTGGGGTCACCATCCCTGGAAGTGTTCAAGAATAGTGTTGATGTGGCACTGAGGGACACATGCAATGGGTTGATGGTTGGACTTCATGATCTTAGAGGTCTTTGTCAACCTTAATGATTATATGATTACCCAGTCCATGCAATTTCACTTGATCCAAAATAAGCACTAAGTCACCCCTTAACCTTCAGGAAGACAAGACCAGCCTAGTTCTCAAGACAAGCACTCGTAAAACCAAATCCAGTTTATTCAGGACTCTTACTTGCCTTGAACAAGCATGTAACAAGAGAGATTCACCACTACACTGGTGGTGATGGCCCCAACTTTCTGTTCTACATCCGAGATGAGCAGACAGAACATACAGAAACTAGTTAAACAGGAAGAAGTTGGTGTCAAACAAGTTGTCTTTTATTGAGTGGCTCTGCTTCTTGCAGTGCAAAGCTGCAAAACCCTATAGGTAGCTTCTTAACATGATCCTTGCACATATCACACCTTCCTCTGCCTCCAAAAGATAGTTGAATTCAAGTAGAATCTGTTCCAAATATCAATTTACAGCAGATGTTGTTTAAACAGTTTACAAGGAAAGCATTTCCTGATCTTCTGTCTACCTTCTGAAGGAAAAGCATGAAAGCAAAAACAAAATGTTATGAAAAAAATAATTGTGGTCTTCAGCAGTTTAATTCCCCTTCCTTTTCTGAACATCTGTTTTTTGTTAGAAAACATTGCAAAGTGATTTTCAGAAATCTTTGACACGCATTCTGCTCAGTATGACCCAAAAGCTTAGGAAGAACATCAAACCAAGTGACAGTTGTTATTTATTAAGCAATACAAATGAAATTGGTATAGCCATTTTCTTCCATCCTACCATTCCCTACTATCTGGGAGAGCAAAGGGGTAGGGACACAGCATGTTATGAAGATTTCATTTAATAGAAAAGGACATTTAACAGCAAGGAAACCATTCATCAAGCAGATGAGCCAGGGACTCCGCACAACTCGGGACTTTCAAGACATATATGCAATTAAGTTACTTGAGAACAAATTAGTGTTCTAAAAGCTGGTTACACAATAAATGAGCCCAACAAGAAATAAAAAAGCCACTGACAGGACACTGACAGCACCCTCCTCCCAGCAGCCAAGCTCTACAGCGCTCATCTAGAAGGAGCACCAAAAGCTCCACAAGGATTTTCAGCCTTTCTACTCAAAATTCATCTCGTACATCAAAGCAGACACAAGAACTTGCATTAGATAAGCAATCACAAGGGTCCTATACTTTCATTTTCTCTAGCCACTCAAAGCACAAATCGCAGCTCTCTCTCCTGACCTAATAACTACTTGCATAGCTGCCTTTTATTCTTTTGCAGTAGCAGCATGAAACTTGATGGGGGCTGCAGGAACCCAGCCAGGGACTATACAAGCTGCCTTTGTGATAGCACAAGGCAGAAGCCAGCTCAGCAGGTAACTGGATTTCAAGTCAGAAAGATCTTCCCCAGTCAGCTTGAAACAATGATTTCAGAGGGAGGGAAAAGTACGTTGTCTTCATCTACCACAGGTTGCCAAATGAAATCTTTTAGCCTAAGACAGACAAAAAAATAACGAAATCAAGATGCCCTTTCACAAAAGGCTATTACGGTCAGATTTTTTGTTGCACTCTACAGCAATTCCAAAGCCATTTGCAATCTTCTACCGATTCAGCATTAATATCCGACAAGAAAGAAGCACTTAGGTATCAAAACACAACATCCACTTGTTAGAAAGGAGCATTTCTAGTATTTGCTTGTTATATTGTACTGCCCATACAATGAAGCGCTTTTGCAGATCTCAACTGCAAGTAAGCTAACTCAGCAGCATCCTACACACTGCTACAATAGAGTTTATTCATGCTTTCAGAGTACTTCCATGGAATCCTGGAGGGCTAATGCCACCCCCTTAACTCTTGTATACAATTCAGGTTTCCAAACTCCATACTTCATGCAACTTAAATGCACATTGAGCCATTTATTCTTTTTTTTTTCCTAACCTACACAACCATGAAAGCGGTTCCAAAGCATTAGGAACTCAAAGAAACCCTAAATGCATAAATACCTACAGTTGTGGGCAATTACATCATTTGACCATTCAGCATTGACCATTCACATTGTTAGTGCCCACTGCCAGCAACAGGACAGGGGAAGATCTCTCCCATGGCTCCCCCCCCACAAGAACTCCAACTGGCAGATTCCAACAAGGCCTTACTGTTGGCTGCAATGAGGAGGAAAGAGCAGCAAAGATCCACCTGTGCTTGAACAGAAGGAAAGCTAACAGCCCACTGAACCAACAGATGGGATGTATATGGGAAGATGAACATCTCTGCGTGGCAAAAATTGGGATCATACAGCCTGATTTACACAGGGCACATTCACCCACCTAAGATCTGTAAAAACACTCTGCCTCAAACATTATTCTACACAGATATTAAGCTGTTTATGTTTTTCAGTGAGAGAAAAGTATCCTTTCCCCTTCCAGATACGTGCAATTATTTTTTCTGAGTAAATAAGCATCCCTCTCCCTACCAAAAAAAGGGAACACAACCCCACACCAAGAAACCTCCTGAACCCCAATTTATCACATCATTCTTAGGCCTTAAGATCCACATTCATCAGAAAACTTCTGCATAAGCAAAGCCTGTGCCTGGGTCTGCTGATATCCTATACTAAATTCACTGTTGCTTTCATGTGCAGTAAACTAAACCAACCAAACTTCTAACACAATTAAAGGTTAGCTGTAAATAGCTCTAACATCTTGAAAATAAAAACTTGGCAATCCTAGCTATATCATGATGAACTATGAGATTGTACCTAAGGTTCAAGTAGTGCAGTCAGAGGAAAGCTGTTATCACTTGATCAACAACTGGTGAGAGACTTCTTCGTTAGGAGTTCCAGGTCAATCCAAGTAACGACCTTTCTAAGTAAAACCTGAATGTAGAACTGGAGAGGTAAGGATACACTTTCTTCAAATATCAATTTTGAAGCTGCTGGCAGAAGTCTGTCTCAAATGAATGGCCTCAGTTCTGTGAAACGTGGACAGGACAATTCCCTGCGTGGTGTCTAAGCATGGAGTTAATAAAACAGGGCTTGAAGTCAGGTGCATAACGTTGAAGAGATGTATGCATATTTTAAGTGTAATCTGAAAAACCTGTGACTCTTAACCTCATGAAATGCTTTCTTTTGGAATGTACCCATTAATAGGCCAAACAATTGTGAAGGTGCTAAAGAAGGTAATTGAGAAGGCAGAGAGGCAAAGAAAAGCAGCACTTTGGGGGGAGGGAGCAAAAGGCACTGATTCACATGCAATTATCTCAGCTAGATTTGCTACTGAAACCATTGCTGCTCCAGCTGTCCTTGACACCTGCACAGAGCTGGGACAATAGAACATGACAAGCATCCTCTCATGCCTACTGCAGTTTTCAGGCTCACACACTAACTTCAAATCAGTGACAGTTGTGGTTCTTGAGCTGCTGCATTAATGGAGTTGCACAAAACCACTGTGGCACCTTATTCAAGCATCCATGCCACAGCAGCAACAAAACAGATGAAGACAGTCAGTGCCTCACTCACCACCCAAAAAGCATCAGCACCTGAGAGTAAAGAAACTTCCTTCTACTTAGAGACTCATTTCACATGGTGATGAACAAGCAAAATAAAACAACTTGTATCTGAAAAGCTGCAAGGGAGGAAACTTGTAACATCCTGTGCACTACAAGTTCCCACTGTTTTTCCTTTCCTAAGAATTAAACTGAAAGATTCAGAGCAGAAGGAAAATGTTGAGGTCAAGTTGCATATTATTTTCCAAGAACAAAGCTCTCTGTATTCTCAACCTCCCAATATTTCTGGGATCATTTACAGAAGCTGCATGCAGAAGCCATTCCTGGCAAAAAAGATTTAGGATATTGATGGTGTCAGAAAAGCCTAGAAAGTGTTTTAGAATGTAAATGGCCTTCCAGTGCATCCAAAAGTGCCCTGAAATTCACTGCATCACTGTTCTGGCAGGCACCCACCACTCTCGCCCCAGACAACAGTATAAATACACAAAAGTTCTTTTATGAGGGTTCAGAGAAAGCGCAGAAGAATACATTCAACCTGACACATCCACCTGAATCCAGATCCTCAAAGAGAAGACCTTAACATCTCAGACCCCGTGCTATCTTTACAAGGGCATTAATTTGTACAGCATATATCTGCACTACCATAACAGTGCTGATAAACATGAACCAGACACCTCACCATGTGTGTCAGGCCTATAAATATTATGAAAGTCAAAAGCTAAAATACTATCTAAAGCCCAAATGCTTAAAACTACCTATTACTAAGTGTATGTTTGCATTAATTATGTAAAACACTTCTTTTTTGCATTTATTAAATTTTAAAAAACAGACCAATGTTCCCAGTGTACATGCAGACACTACAGATCAATGTATATTCTGATATTTTAGAAGGAAGTTTTTCAGTCAGAGGGTGGTGAGGCACTGGCACAGGCTGCCCAAGGAGGCTGTGGATGCCCCATCCCTACAGGCATTCAAGGCCAGGCTGGATGTGGCTCTGGGCAGCCTAGGCTGCTGGTTGGTGACCTGCACACAGCAGGGGGTTGAAACTAGATGATCACTGTGGTCCTTTTTAACCCAGGCCATTCTATGATTCTATTCTATATATTTAAGTGTATGCTACTCTACGTAGCACAAAACAAAACTCCTATGTATTAAACAATTCTCTAAGTTAGGAAGCACACTTCGGACAACAGTAGCTGGTGCCCCCATCAGCTGATATTAACAGTAAGAAGTAGGTATGCTTCACAAAAGTATGCGTTTTTGAGTGTAACCACTCAGTATTCACCTCATTTGGCCAGAACTTGACACTCTTTCCTTCTGATACCAAGTATTGAGAGAGGAGGTAAGATGTCTTTTCACTGCTTCAGATATATTCTACCAGCAGAACCTTAACACAGACAGTTTTATATACATGGCTATGATAATATACTCATTGAAATGCTGTTCTTCCTCTGTCTATACCAGGCCTCAGATGAAAACATGCACTGCATATGAAAGACTCACAGGGATCTCCAAGGTTTTTTTTGTTTGCTTTGTTTTATACCATCCCAGTTATCCTCATGAAGAGGAAACACATACTTGTTCATACATGATCTTACATTCCAGTAAAAAATAAATGTACTTCTCAGATATGCATTCCATGACTGCCGTGTGTCTCACATAAGGCAGTCAGCTTTCTGAATAAGGACAGAAGGGTCAGATTAACTCATACCTGAGGTTAAAGACTACTTTAAATAAGTAACTGGATTAGAGATCCATATCTCTAGAAAGAAAATCCACTACAGACTTTCCAAAGCAAGTATCTGACTACCAGAGAACAAACCAGCAGCAAGATGAATCAGGTAGCTGGGATACAACCCAAGAACACCAGAAAACAGGATCTGCCTCTGTTATGTACCTTGGATGCTTGAGGAGTAGAAATCACATGAACAGTGCTGGGTTTAACTCCATTTGCTTTAGGTCGCTTATAAAGGGCGAATCTGCTTTTCCTGCGTCCTCTGTCACCATTAGGGAGGGAGCCATTATACCTGGAATTGAACAAAAAAAAAGAGTCTGTCAAAGCATCAGCAGTTTGAAACACAGAAAAGGAAAGAAGCAATTTGGTCACAGTATCCTGACTGTTTCAAACACGGGGCTAAAAAACAAGGCACAGTCATACTAAGCTTTGCCACCTAAATTACTACAGGCATTCAAACGCTCCTTTCTTGCCAATGGTTGATGACCTTATTAAAGATGAATAAAGCTTCAACTACACATGAAACAATGAGCTGTTCAGCAACAGAAATAGTTATTGGCCTTTAGAATTAAAGGAATTCCGAAGAACAAGTTCTAGAACCTTTTGTTTAAATTCACGACATGGCGAGTTGGGAAAACATCTTTGCACTGCTATTTGCTTCCCACAGATCATGCAAGAAGGGAGAAGACAAGAGGGAGAAAAGGAGAAATTTGGGAAAAGCTGGGGAAAAAAAAATACAGTTTTAACTCCAGTCACATAGAATGGTTTAATTTATTAAATGAAGCCTCTAGGAGTAGATTTATTATTAAGAGGAAATGTGTGTTTTTGATTCACGTGAATCTACCTGAAGACTAGTTAATGACTGCCTTTATCAGGTGTAACCCAGTAACCTTCAATCATTCTTTCATCTCTCACAAGACAGAAACCCAATGGGTAAGTTATTAAGAGAAGCACTGAGCCTCACGAGGATAATTCCTTCCCCGGGGAAGGAAGGAACTGCAAGTTTCTTTGCAATCCATGGGCAATTAAATCACATTTCCCCCTCCCCAAAGATTTAGGAAGGGTAAATGCTTCTCATCACAGCGCCTCCACCTGTCACATTCCTGATAGCTTTCAGCTGGTCTGTGCTCCCAGGACTTGGCTTTACTGCAGATGCCTCTTTCACACCTGATCTTCAGGCCCTTCCCTGAAGACCTACAGCTGCAATTCCACTTACAGATTTATGCAGTTTTACTGGTGAAGTCTATTCTACCTACTGGATCACCTATTTCTCTCCAGCAGTCTTTGTGATTAAAAGCTAACAGGAAACCCACCTGAAAAGAAGGTTTAAAGGGGACCGACCCCCCAGAAATCAAATGAGGCCCAAGAATTAGAAGTCCTTATCTATTTAGGGATGCACTTCAAAGCAGTCCAGCTCTATATCCACCACACCATCTGCAGATCTGAAATAGTTTGTAGCCCTACAGAAGCCAAATTAATGGTCAGTCACTGCTCAGGCGGTAAGAGCAATCCTACAGCTGCCAACTAGGAAAAGCAAGACAGTAACCCAGAATCATTTTCCATAAGATCACCATTTGGCATACATAACCAAGCAAGTCTGCCTTACAAGAAAACGTGCTTGGGGAGTTTTTTTTGTTTTGTTTTGTTTTTTTTTTTTTTTTTTTGTATTTTTTTTTTTCCCCAAAAAAGATGGGAAAAGTGAGGCAGACAAGGACACACAGCCTGCTTGCTAAAGCCCTGGAGCCCAGCCTCGCAGAAGCCCTACTTACAGCATCCAACAGATACCTGACAGCTCTATGGAAAATAGCTTCAGCTACACGTGGGCAGTACCTGGGGACGTGAGACCTGAACTACAGCACTGCTGAACATTCCTAAGCAGATAACAGATTTGAGATTATGGTCTCAAATTTAAGTGCTCTCAAACATAAAGCCAGACATGAGGACTGCTTTTGATAAAGAGTCCCAGAGAGCCATGAGTAGTTCAGAGCTTTGGGCTGGGTTACAGCTCAACTCGTTCTGCCACTCCTGTTTTCACAGGGAAGATCACTTTGTCTCTCTGAAATATTAACAAAGATTCCCCAACACAGCAAAAAAAACAACAAAAAAAAACACTAACAGAAACAAACCACCTAGTTCACACCAAGCCTATTTGTTTTTGGAAGCTTGTTAACTCTGTGCAAGGAGAGTAGAGCTCAGATAACACAGCTGATCCTAATCCCTAAAGACTGATTCCATATATCCATGACCCACAGGGAATGAATACAAGCCCTCAAAGTGTGAGTGATTTGATTCTGCAGATCCAGTCTTTTTGGATACTGAGACAGGAGGTTTAGGTCGGATATGAGGAGGAAGTTTTTCAGCCAGAGGGTGGTGAGGCACTGGCACAGGTTGCCCAAGGAGGCTGTGGATGCCCCATCCCTGCAGGCATTCAAGGCCAGGCTGGATGTGGCTCTGGGCAGCCTGGGCTGCTGGTTGGTGACCTGCACACAGCAGGGGCTTGGAGCTGGATGAGCACTGTGCTCCTGTGCAACCCAGGCCATTCTAGGATTGTAAGTACTGTCTTTCAGTGACACTTATTACCACGACTATATCTATACCTTTCCTAATGACAACATTCCTCCTGCATGGATTTGTGCTTGAAACCCAAAAAAAAAAACCAACAACTCCTGAAGAAATCATGCAAGTAGCATCGTTACTGGCTTTACACTCTGCAATTACATTTGCTGTGCTGGTACCATTGTTAAGCAGTCCTGATTTTATGCAGTTTTGCTGAAAGTCAAAACCAGACTTGGCATGGTTATCTTGTTTGGCTTTTCTCATGGCCGCAGAACAATCAGCTGCAAAGGCCACTTGACTTCACTACAGGGTTTTTTTTTTCCCCACCCTTGTTCAGAATTTAAACAGTTTTTAAACAAGAAAAGAAAGAAGCCACTCCAGGTTAAAGGCCTCTTGGAACCTAAATAGAAAGGAAATGCAAGCAAAATGAAAGCTTAATTCATCCATCCTGATTAGCACTGACAAGTTTTCACCAAGGTTTTCTTTGTGCCAATTTCTTCATTTCCTTTATATGAAAGGGCAGGAGGATTTGAGTATGCACAACAAACAGCAAAAACTAATTACAGACTCTTAAGTTTTATTCTGATCAGTTACTAGTGTGAAGCAATAGGACAATCACAAGGCATTCCTATGCATTTCACAGGGAGGAAAATAGCATCAGATTGGAGCCTTTTCTCCCCACAGCCAACAGATGCAGCACAGTACATTTTCCAAGTGCCTCTCAGAGGCAGCAGCACCCGGACAATCAGCATTATGAACCTCTCAGGATAATTATCTCCGTTGATAGCGCTGTTCCTTGCAAATAAGGGAGTGGTGCTGGCATTTCTCTAACTAACAAAGCCAGTTTCCAACAGATTTACATCAAACAGTTGAGGACTTTGGTATACCAAATGACATGCAAACTGCAGTAAGTTTTTCCCAGGGTTGGGGTATGTCATGGAAGCTTCTGCTTTGCTGCTTGGAAAGCAAGACCAACCAGTAATGCTTCCACTGGCCAAAAAGGAACAGCCTGACTTCATTTTCCTCACTATTGCTGACAGCTCCACTGCAGACACTGTATGTTCAAAGGCCATCCCATGCACAGGCTACCATTCCATCTCACAGACTCAGCTTTGAGCAGGCAACAGATGTTAGAATGGCTCTAATTTATGAGAAGAAAGCACGACTTTCCTGCGCTGAACAACAAAGCCACAAAAGCATTAGTGACAGCTTTCATTATGAGGTCAGACTTGAGTGAATTTTTTCCTTTTAAGTCCATTCTGATGCCATATTTGGTATCACACAGTAGTATATGCTCAGCACATACCAGAAGTCAGTCTGGGCTTACAGCACGCTTTTTACCATCACTGAACCAGTGTGGGCCAACACCGCTGCCAAAAGCAGCAGTCCCACCCTTCATTTGCTATTTTGTCCCTGCCCCAGTGCAGCTTCTCTCCCTGGTTCACATGCACTGGAAATAAAACCAGATTTACGCTTTAAATTTAGTTTAAACCACATCAATTCCTTGCTCTCTGGTTCACTGCAAGGCCACAGAAGCATTTTTATCAGCAACAAGGGAAAAAATGGCACAGAGGACGGGAGAAAAATTCCTTTGGCAGCATTGCAAGCCTGCATTATGGTATCTACAACAGTATAAGTCTAAAGATATATTATTTGCCTTGGCAATAACCAACCGCAGGTTTTCACAACTATAGGCTAAAGCCCTGAGCAGCTGGAAAGCCCTTTTGTGCTGAAGCATCCAATTTTTCCTTTCTTGAACACAGATTAAACGGGGAAAAAAATCCACATGGTTGTTTACATAAACACAAACAGCTTCAGTATTGACTGCCAGATATATGAGCTTACAACTCCTTTTAGGTAATTCCCCTGAGAGTATTTTACATTCTGAACAGTACCCTCTTCTATCACACCAAAACGTTCATTTTGAACATAGAAATGCCGTATTACTTCATAGGATCATTTGAGTTGGAAAAGATCTCCAAAGGTCACCTGGCTCAACTCCTTGCAATGGGCAGGGACGTTCACAGCAGTGTGCACCTTTGGCAAAGCATACAGTTACTTGCTGGTCACTGAATGACAGAATACGGCTTGACAGAACTTCAGAAAGTCACCTTGTCTATCTTCAACTTGAAGACCCATTCCAAAGCATCCTCAATATTCCTGCTTCAACCTGGAAAGCCCACTCCTCACTACCTTACAGACAGCATGCTGCATACCTTCAGCAGTTGCATCCTAGGATTTCAGCATCTTTTGTGTTAAAACTCTCACCCATGCATTCAACAAGGGAGACTCCAGTCAAAGCAAGGTTCCTGCACTTCCTGTCAATAACCTCTGCTTATGCTCGAAGATTTCATTCCCATCTGATCTTTGTTTCTTTCTGAAGAAAAGGATTTTAAGTTAAGGCTACTTCAGTGACTGCTGTAAGAGTTTTTGTTACTATGCCTTTAGCAACAAGTAACTCATGCGTAAGCAAAGAACTTCCATCCTTAGTTTAACAAGAGCCACTGCTCCACAACCATGGCTCATGGGTCATCCTGAATGAGAGGCCGAGTCTCACCCCAGACTCTGTTGGTGAAGATCTCCAGGCAGAAGTGCTTCCTGATCACCACACCAGCAGTACAGGTTAACAAAACAGTCTTCCTGTTGAGCAAGAAAATCCAAACCAGCAAGTTTGGAAGTCCCAAATAATCTCATCTCTTTCCCCAATTAAGGCAACGTTTTTACATCTGTGAGCTTGAGCTTGATTATCCCTGAGAAAGGCATGTTGGCATAGTTAGTTGTGGCTAAATCAGCATCTTTTCCCCCCCCCCCTCAGATAAATATTCGTTCCTATAACTTGCATTTGGGAAGCCATTTTACACCTGTAAACACCTTACAATGCATTCCCTTCTGTGGGGCTTTCAAAATATCCAGTGTGCTCACCGCAAGCATCTCTTCCCCAGCATCATGCCTTAGCAGAGCTGCCTCATTGACTGCCACCTGTACAGTCCCAGAGCCTTCAAACAGAGAAATGCAGTCTAATCTGGTAGCTCCTTCAATTCTTGGGTAGACCATCAGTAAAGGCCGAGTTGGCATGACTTGATAGTGACTAGAGGCAAGAGTTTTACTTGTCAAACAGATTATTTGAAAAGCCTGGTACAGATATGGGCCCCTACAAATGCTCTTCTACTACACTCCAGAAGTTCACTCCTAATTGCTCTTGTCTCCTAAGATCTTAGTAGACACCTTGACCAAAAGCTATATGCCAGCCTGATTGTGTTTGTATGGTCAAATACAGCCAGCCCCTCTTACAGATCAGGATAAGTGTGGCTATTCACACCATGGAGAAAGTTTCTCAAAGCCTCCTGCAACACATCAGATAAGCTAGAGCCTCCTTCCCAAGGTACACGGATAAACTTGAACCTTATCTCCTGAAAATACTGCACGAAGTCACATGCGAAACAGCGGGGTTCTCTGGGGTGAACTCACTTCTCCTTCACCATTCTGAAAAAGAACCAGTTGTTCTCCTGGTTCCCATCCCTGGCTGAGGCAAGGAGCCTGATTCTGGCTGCTGCGACCTCCTCCTGATTTGCCATGCAAGGAGCTGCCATGCTGTGGTTCACATTAATTCATAGGCTGGCTGCTCAGCCAATACTCCTCCACACATCCCCATCCACCATCAGCAGGAGGATTCTGTAATTGTAGCAGCTAGAACATAATTAAAAAACCTGTTTAGTTCTATTTAGGACAATATTTAGACATCCTCCTGCAAGTTGAGCTTACATAATACAGGCAATCCAGGAAGATGCACACCTGATCTGTACGCATTTCTACCTCTAGGAAAAGATGCTACTGGCTTGCAAATACCCTGTTAATCATATAGTGCAAATAAAGGAAATTAAAAGCAGTTCTTACACTTCCAGTTTCTTTCCAAATTCCCATGCCTCTCTGTTACCCTCCCACACACTATGGGAAATAATTTAACAGAGCAAGTAAATGCAGAAGCAAAGAGGTAAAAGCAATGCATCTCCAAGTGAGGAATGCAGGTGTGGTGCTTCATCACTACAACTTCTTGTAACATATGAAGACTGAATCCCACCAGAAACCTAGTTTTGAGACTTGTGCAAGCCATCTGGCATTTCTTCTGCAGAAGGGGGATCTTAATACTGAAACTTCTTATCACTCCAACCAAGCCTTGCTTGCATGTGGTTTGCTATTTGTCCTAGATTGGAAAACACTGTTACTTTTACTCTTGCAAAAGCAAAGACAGAAGTCCTTTGTCACAGCTTCTGCAAGACAAAAGTCTCTGTAGAAAACTCAATTGATACTACAACCTTGGTTTAACTATTAAAGGAGAATCTTCAACTGCACTTATTACTGACAACAAGGAATTGTGCATTTCAAGAAGCAGCAACCGAAGATATTTGCTGCACAGGCTTCTGTAAGACACCTCCACACACAGCACAGGAGTTTGATTAAATGCTCACACACCTCACAAGCATGCTGATGTGGACTACCAGAGCCTCATGATGAGCTTCAATTAAAGCAGCCTGACAGTTTCAAACAACTTATTAGCTGAAAACCTACACAGACATCCCAGTTAAATACTACAGCCAGAGACAGTACGAGTGAAGTCACACCCACAACATGCATTTCTCAGAAGTCATCCATAATCACTTGATTAATGGGGAAAAAGAGCAGCTATCTTTAAAGGGAAAAAAAAGAAAACACCACAAAAAACCCACAAATTTAAGACAGTATTATCCAATTATAACATAATACACTACAAGAGCATTCAAATGCAAAAGGTTTTCTTTTTGGATAGCAAAGGGTAAGAGAATCAGTTTTTCCACACAATGATTTCCTTGACAATCCTTATTTCCAGCTTTCTCCTGCTACCACCCAGCACTCATCTAACAAGGAGGCAATTTTGTTCAGTGCTTTAAGCCCATCTTCAAAGCTGTCAACTGAAACCATTCACCAGAGCATCAAACCAGCAATGCTAGCACACAGCAAAACACAGGGTACACACTAATTAAGTTCATTTCAAAGCATGCTTCTTCACTAGTTACGAGAACTTGAAAGGTGGGGAAAGCACAACGTTTAGAGAATCCTCTTTCCAACCCCAAATCTCTCATATTAGAAAGCACCCAGATGAATAGCAGTTCCTAACTACAGCCTAGCCAAACACCACTGAAATTATTCAACACAGCATTTTGTTAAAATGAATACAAATAGCTTTTGCTGTGTTGAAAACACGTCAGATGAACACAAAGTCTCACTCAAAGCAAAGTACGACGCATAGCTGGGTTTGGAGAGAAGCAACAGATGCAAAAGCAGAAGACTGCACATCCAAAACACAGTAGACTTTTAGCATCCACACGTTTCAATACGGAAACAATTTATGGGCCTCTCAAGCAGCAGATCAAAACCAGCTGGGAGTTTTTCAAAACTAAGACAAATTAGACCTTATACAGTGCAAGGGGACTGGAAATCCTGTGACACAGGCACCTGCCCTACTACACCAAGCACGTTCCCAGCCTATCTGGGCTTTACACCAACTTGAAGGTGAAAAAGCAAACTGTCCAAATTGACAGCTGAGGAATGAATAGGAACACCACCATCTGATGTCTGAAGCTTCACTACATTTATCATTATAGAAAAAATGCATTGGATTCAAAGGATCATCTGGTCTATTAAAACAAACGCACGACTCAAACAAATCATTTTCTCAGCTGCCAAGTGCTTTCTTTAACACGCTATCAAGGACTATTTGACTGCTCACATTTTTATAAACTGAAGTGGTAGCTGCCTTATTATTTCAGTTCTCCTCCAAATACGAGCAGCTGGAATATCTTTGTGATTGCACAGACAAGTAGTTCCAGGGTCTGTTGCTTACAGTATTTTCTAACACTCAAGCATGACAAGAATCTTTTTAGGTTCCTTCCAATAACATTAAGCATGGAGAAAGAAAACTTACATCCATTTTGTGAACATAGGTGATCTCAGAGGCAAAGTACTCAATAGAAAGTGAAGCACTTAAGTCCAGAGAACATCAGGAAGCAGTGCAGCGTTACACCCAGAACAGCCAGAAAGGAAGCGAGCAAAGCCCATTCTTTGCTGAAAGTGTGTATATGTACCCTATTAAGAAAAACAAACAGAAACACCCTACAGGAGAAGTCACTTCTTTAAATCTGGTTATGAGGAATTCTCTCAAACCTACTGGATCAGCGGAGGTTTGCAAGCATTGATGCACAGCTGACTGTTCCCTCCACAAGTCTTGATATACCAGAAATTATCAGTGCAGTAATCCAGAGAACTAGTCTGGGATCTGTACCATTTCTGATGGCAAAGTATATCAGCTTTACACTTCACTGCAAAATTCCTGATCTCTTGTTCTTCCCTCAAGAGAACTTCCCAAGGTGTTACAAGAAATAAACTCAACTTCTCAACAACTCAACTTCTATACCAGCGTGATCTCAGAAGACAATCCCATAAATATTTAGGAGTTACAATGAATTTGCATACACTTATTGAGAATGACTCATATCATAGAATGGCCTGGGTTGCACAGGAGCACAGTGCCCATCCACTTCCAACCCCCTGCTGTGTGCAGGTCACCAACCAGCAGCCCAGGCTGCCCAGAGCCACATCCAGCCTGGCCTTGAATGCCTGCAGGGATGGGGCATCCACAGCCTCCTTGGCAAAACATGCCCTGAAGTCACATAAATGATGTATGCCTGAAGCTCTTCCTTTCTAGGAGCTGAGATTCCAGCCTCCAGAAGATTCCCACTCTACAGCTTTCTGTAACCTCATCAGTGCCTCCCCAAACAAGAGCTCTGCAGTACCAGCACCCAGATGGGAAGACTCTCACTGATGCACAGTCAGCCACAAGCAGGACTGCTCACACACAGAAACAAGCACAGAAACCCTAAAGCCACACAGCAGGCTCGCTGCTAGCAGTCAAATTCGTTGGAGGATCAAAGTTCTCCCATAGCTCACACAACATGAATCCCAACGGTCTATAGAACTGAAACCAAGTTTAAAGCCATACATAGTTGTCTCAATCTCCTTCCTCCCACCCCCTCCCCCCCCAAAGAATTTTTTTTTTTTTAAATCCAGTACCCACAGTCAGTCAGCACACCAGTACAATTCTTGTTCACTAGCTTCTGCAAAACAAGCCACACCATGTGTTTGTCTCTAAATATCTACATTCCTTTGATTTCGAAGGCAAGGGAGCACCATGCATCAAACTGAACCAAGAAAACAGGACCTGTTTCAAGCACTATCTCCCAAAGTACAGGCTATAACTCCAAACAGTATTACAGGAGTTACAAGCAGCATTTGCAAGCCAAACGGAAAAGCAGCTGCACAAGTAGAGCGAATGATGAAACTGCAGTTGGAAGTAGCTTCCCCAGCAAAGCACATCTGACAAGAGCTAGTTCAGACACACAGAAATCAAGTAACACATCAAGCTGACTGGCTCAGGAGATTCCCTGTCACCCTCATCAGCTTTTATACTTGACATTCCAACGGGGCACCAGGGCCATAAGATGCTGTTTTCAACTGAACAGAGGAGCACGTGATGCTAACAAATGCCTCATTACACTGCTCTGCTAGCAGATGAGGATGTACAAATACATACATTATAATATATATAACATATTTAATACCTATATATAATCATACATTTGTAAAAGTTCAGGTATCTGCAGAACATATGTATATGTACACCTTTCCTCCCTTGCCTACCTAAACAGACTGAATGCATATTAGAGCAAACAAAGAACATATTCCTTCGTTACCCTGTCAGTACTCTGGCATTATACTTGTAAAACCCTATCTGTTTTAATTCCTGTTAGCTATTCTACTTTCCTCTACAGCTTTATCAAAAGCAGAGGGAAGATCTTTGGCATTTGTTCCTGTTACACAGAAGTCTCCTGTAAGAGATGCCATCACTCTACCACCTCAGGAGGTAGGAGAAGATGGTTAAAAAAAGAAGTACAGAAATACATTGCATCAGCTTGTTTTAACATCTTATGCCTCTAAAACTGTCAAGTGCATCTTTTGGAACTGCCCACTATAACATAACAAGCCTGAAGTCTACTAGAGAAATATTCACATCTGGGCAAATCCCAAACAAGCTTATCCTTCTGGATTTTTGGACTGCTTTACAGCCACTGGGAAAGTGTGACTTCTGCCCTCTGAGAAAACTAAAAGCTTATATTAAGTAACACAAAATGCCAATCTGGGTTTTGAACTGAGCTCGTACACAAGAAGAATCACGAGGCTGCAGAACTACAGGGGACGTTATCTGGAATTCCCAAGACAAAGTTTCAGACTTTATCTGAAAAGCTGGTTTTCTAGGAAAAACAGACACTGATTCTTCCAGGATGTCTTTTCCACTGAAAAAGCAGAGAAAAGCTGACGTAGCAGAAGTATGCATCACAGTAACTCAGTTCTATACACAGAAAATCACAGAATGGCCTGGGTTGCAAAGGAGCACAGTGCTCATCCAGCTCCAACCCCCTGCTGTGTGCAGGTCGCCAACCAGCAGCCCAGGCTGCCCAGAGCCACATCCAGCCTGGCCTTGAATGCCTGCAGGGATGGGGCATCCACAGCCTCCTTGGGCAACCTGTGCCAGTGCCTCACCGCACAACACTTAAGGTTTTTCTAGTAACTGTCAGCTACTTCCACCCAAAGGCATTTCTCTCCCTTCCATTTACAATGAACACACTTACTATACTCAGATTTTCTTCACAGCCACCTGGGTCAGGCCCTAAGACACAGCCCTGGCTGCCTGCAGGGATCACAGCACTTCTGCACCCAGACTGCCTCAGTCTGGTTAGCAGCAGTGACAGCACATCTGTGTTTGTTCCCATTCACTCAAGGCTGACATCGCACAATTATTACAAGCAGTAGAGGTGAAGCCACGGCAGTGACAAAGAGAAGAATCAAAAGCAAGGAATTTCATAAGCTAAAGAGCCAGCAAAGCATGATTTCCTCTGGGCAACATGACTTGCAGTTGGATCCCTTCTTTGTCTACTAAGGTGACAGCTCCAATTGAACAACTTCTGCAGCTGCGAGGCAATCACAGTCACGTGGATTCCCTGATGTCTAACGAAGCAGGGGGAGTGGTGGGCTGATTTATGTCACAGAGTCTCCTCAATAGAGCACAAACAGCATCGAGAGGCTGTGGAATAAAAATCAGTTCAATGACATCCTTCATTTCCAGTTACAGACTACAGCCTCACCTGCCACTACCTCTTTCAGTAAATCACTGAGTATTCATCAGAGGCAGATGGAAAACGACTGCAACACAGAGCCAACAGTGCCAGCAGGTTGAGGATGTGGTGTCCTCCAGCAATGAGACTGCCTCGGCAGCAGGGGAGCAGCAGCCATCTTGCACACTGCCTCCATCTGTCTGGGTCAGCATCCTGATCCTGCCTATACCCCATGGCTGCCCATCACAGTCTAAAGGAGGCATCAGACCCTTGAACAGTCTGCCCCATTGCATCTAAACACTACCAGGCACTTCTCAGCCAGAGGGTGGTGAGGCACTGGCACAGGTTGCCCAAGGAGGCTGTGGATGCCCCATCCCTGCAGGCATTCAAGGCCAGGCTGGATGTGGCTCTGGGCAGCCTGGGCTGCTGGTTGGCGACCTGCACACAGCAGGGGGTTGGACTGGATGAGCATTTTCTGAATATTAAAAAGCATCATACATGTGTGCAAGCCACCAATTTCCTCATTTAATTGTTTTGCTGCCTTAACTTACGCACAACAAACTGATTTTCAATGCGTTTCTCCAACCCAACACAGCACAGAGCATCTCACTTTTTACCATGCAACATATTCATAGCAAACTTCATCAATTCACAAAACCGAGACGGCTGTTTCTTCTCAACTGCCATCTCTGCCCAAAACTCACAAGTCAGCCAATATTCTTTTCTGGCTGGGATCTGAATACAGCCTGCAGTTGGAATCCAGCCAACCCAAAATCCAGTTCCTTCCTTCCTGCCTGCCTGCACTGGCTACAGAATGCCCAGAGGAGAAAGAACAAATTACTTTTGCCACAGAAAGATCTGCTTACCCTTTAACAAAGTATTATTTTTACACGCTGCTGAGAGGTTTCCAGTAGGTAAAGCTTTAATATAAACTTCTTGGAAAAGACTGGTCTAAGGTGCAAAGTAGCAATACGTGATCAGAGGCCAATTCCTGAAGTCACATTGCGTATAATAAACCTTGAGCTTGACTAAGACCCTGCTAATCACTTAAACTCCCGCTATGCTTACAAAAGGTACTGTACTTTATATTTTGTAGTCTTCCTGAATCCTTAAATGGAAAGGTATTTGCTATATTACACCAGCCCCTGCACACTGGAAACTCACAACTTGAGTGCTATATATCTAGTTTTACTGCAAGCATTACAGCTGGAAATGTGATTGTGCAACCAAAGAGATAAAGCAGGGCTGAGCCAGCAATGTAACAGCATTCTGTGCTCCAATGCTGAAAGTAAGGCACAAAACAGAAGTCAAACATTAAAGCTCTTGTGCTCTGACAGCAAAGAGAAATCTCACCATAGTCCATAAGACTGAAGCTTGCACAGATGCTGACCACAGAACCACGTTCCTGGAACTGCTGGGAATGCCAGCATATCCCATGGGCAGCTGGGCCATCTGAAGGAGCCTCTCATCTTTCAGACTTTGCCTGGGTCCCATGAAGATAAGCTGAAGATAAGAAAAGGAGTAAAAAAAGCCATGCAAAACCGATCTGTTCAGCTATTGCCAAACTTCCTTTTCAGATTCAGCTCTGATGGAAGGAGTTACTCAGCTGCTCACTGTCAAACTAAGTCTGCACCCTCTTGATCTGCCCTAAGATCAATTTGCTTAATTCGCTGCTATGTTTTGGCCAAAAATTTCTGAGGTATTGACAGTCCACTTAATGAAGCCTTCCATCAGAATCAGATTAGGGAACACTTACGAATGAGTGGAAAGTGTTGCACTTGAGTCAGCACTTAAGTCCCAAATGCACACAGATGAAGAGAACTCCCTGAGAGCAGCCCTGCAGAGAAGGACTTGGGGGTTCTGGGGGACGAGAAGCTGGACATGAGCCAGCAGCGTGCACTTGCCAGCCCAGATGGCCAACTGTGTTCTGGGCTGCATCAGCAGAATGGGGGTCAGCAGGGCAGGAAGGGTTTGACTCCCTCTGCTCTGCCCTCACGAGCCCCCATCCAGAGCACTGCATCCATTCAGGCCAGGGGCCCTCAGCACAAGAAAGATTCAGAGCTGTCGAAGAGGGTGTAGAAGAGGCAGTAAAGATGCTTAGCTTAGAGAGCTGGAGCAACTCTCCTACAAAGACAGGCTGAAAGAGCCAAACTTGTTCAGCATGGGGAAGAAAAGGTTCTGGGGTGAACTCAGTGCAGCCTTCCACTGCTTAAAGGGAGATTACAAACAGGAAGGAGATTGACTTTTTACATGGGCTGACAGTGATGCAGTGAAGGAGAATGGCCTTAAACTAAGAGAGGGAAGATTTAGGTTGGGTATTAGGAGGAAATCTTTACTCACAGGGCAGTGAGGTCCTGGCACAGACTGTCCAAAAAGCCATCCCTGGGGCGTCCAAGGCCATAGATGGGGTCCTGGGCAGCCTGATCCCAGCGAGGGGGTGACCAAGGCCACAGCAGGGATTAATGGGCTTTAGGGTCCCTTTTAACTCCAGCCATTCTGTGATTCTATGGTCAAAGCCTCTGCCCACATAACTGCTCTAGCAGCAGGGACACAGACACACACAAGGTCACAGGCTGCAACAAGAGGTCATGCACTAAACCCATGAATTCAGAACTCTGTGATGCAGTGGGAAACTGTTCTATCAAATATTAAGATGGAAAAAGTAATTCAAACAACTTACATGCTTGTCAGCACAGAGATAAGGACAATTACTATGAGGTAATGAAAAACAACCAGACTAAAAGATTCCTCTTCAGTGCCAAACTCCTTTTTGAACCCAAAGGCCGAGATTCACAGCTGCCTGCCCTCGGGGGTCCAACGCAGACTAGAAGGAAGTCAAGCTGGAAGTACAGCAACATTTTGATTTATTAGTCAGTGTTCCATAAAAAAAACATGGTGATCCATAGAGATGGACAGCATCCTGCCACAGGATGTACGGGGAAGCACAAGCTACAGCTTTAACATCTTTCAACAGTTCAGCCTCTCCCATGAAGAGGCACACATGCACATTACTCCTGTTTCAAAGACTACCGCTACACCATTACTAAATCAGACAGCAACAAAGTAAAATCATGCTGCTTCATGTGAAGAAATACAGCTGTGCTTATATCAAAAGTTTCAGCCCATTAACTTCTGTGTCTAGACTAAACACTTCTTTCACTCTTCCTAAAGGCACGTGCTAGGGAGTTTGCACATTTGGTCTCCAGTTTATTTGCAATATGCAAGAGGAGATTTGAGCTTTTAGATGCTTCAGTTTGTTTTGTTTACTTTCATACAGTGACTAATTGTCTTCACAGTCAGTACCGCTCTGTCCCTGACATTTATATGCCCTAAGAGGATGCACCCCATATGCCTGAAGGTTACCTATTTGTTTAGGTATTATTCTCCAAACCGGATGGCTTTAGTTAAGTTCCTTCATGACTATTTATCAATTCACTGGATCCTAAAATGAAAACAGCATACACATTTCAAGGTGAAGAGTAACCTGAAAGCCTGCTAACCACATCATCAGTACAGCTCAGTGTAAAGACTGCTTTCTAAAAAGCACCGTTTAATCAATAAGAAAAAGATTATGCCAGACTTTCTCCTCTGCCCTCATTTTCTTCAATGTAAGGGAGCGTTTTGCAACAGGGGTTAGTTTAACATTACAGCACTCAGAGACAGAAGTGTAGTAAGTACTTCTTGACCTTCTCCTTCCTTAAGCACACCATCAGCTGTCTTTGTTTCCTCGCCTGTCCCCATTCATTTGTGGAGGCAGCACAATAAACCGACATTTGAAGCAAGTTTTTGTCTCACTGTGTGACTGGCTGCTTTAGTCTCTGCTTAACACAATTAACTGCTACAGTCAGTAACACAGCTATATTATAGTTAATGTAAGCAATAAAATGTGACAGATGAGTATTAGGTCAGGATATACAGTGTACTTAAGTCCTACAGTAAAGATGATATTGTTAAATGGAAGGGAAAAAAAGATCTCTCAGCTGAAGTAAATCACTTGCAGAAGCAAAAGACGTGGCTCACTCGGTTTCCCTGCCCATCAGAGGCACAATCTCCTGCTGACAGAAGTGTGCCTAACAAGTCCTCGGCAATCAGCACTTTGATATCAGGCCTAATTAAGCTCAGCTCAAAACTTTGTTTTTAATGAATGAAACTGCTCAGCACTGCAGATGTTGCCTGCGCCCGCTCTCACAGCCATCTATTCCACCTATCCAGCCTGTCTGTTGTGAAACAGAGGAAAGCTTTTAGCTCAACTGTTCTCTCTTCACCCTGACCCAATAACTGCCATTATTAAGCAGCAGCAGGCTGATCTCACAGGACTTCACAGCCTGGCCCTGGAGGAACAGAACAAAACTTAAGTGCAGAACCGCTGATACTTGCACACACTGCTCAGAAGGCCCCTCTGTGAGCAGAAGTTATATTAATCACAGCAATGCAAGCCCCCAGTCACTTTGTCCACACAGCACTCAGAACACAGTCATTAAAACCCCACATTCTGCTGCCACACAGCCCTTCAGTAAGAAGCCTCCAAGGACTTGGAACGTTTCTACTACTACTGTAGCGTGCATTGCACAGCCATCCACAGGACACAAAGACCCTGTGAGACAGCACTTGCTGTCACATTACAAGGCTGAATGCTAAAGTGATGCTATAGAAAGGGCACAATTGACTGGGGAGTGACAGGCTGCTCCTGCATCCATACTCCCAACAAGCTCATCTGCAGCCCCGGGAGCCCCTTCTGCCCTCAGCTGTGCTGCTTGCTTAGTGCAAGGACCAGGACCTGTTCTAGGCCACTAAGAAATAGAAGAATCTAATCCCAAAGTGTTACTTGCAAATTGGTCCCTCCAAAGCATCCATAGAGCATGCAGACTCAGAAATAACCTGCAGAAAGCTACGCCAGCAGCTGTCCAAAGCCCATATTTTATACAATGTGCTAATCAAAGGAGAATTGTCACTACTCAGCAAGAGCTGACAAGTAGCTACCAACTGAAGAAGAAAGTTTCACACCTCACTGAGGCAATGATCTGTTACATAGCAAATATAACCCTGGTACAAGTGACAGACATTTGTGTAGGCGTGGAAATAACCTCTCATCTAGATCAGGGTGGCCAGTGTCTTTCTTGCTAAGAGAACACGAGGAGTTTCAGCAGAAATAGGCTGGAAGTAGTAGAGGAGACAGAGAGATGGAGCTGGTGGAACATCCCAGCCTCTACTTACAAGGTAAGAGAGATAAAAATCTGAACAGCATGCTCAGGGGAAAAAAGCACATTTAGAAGAGGTTCCTCTTCAACACAGCAACAGCATAATTAGGCAACAGACAGAAGTAAAAAGGATGCTGCATATGCTAGCATTCCCATTCCTGTCCCTCAAGGTTTAGGTTTGGGACGAGCATGATGTAAAGCTTTTCACTGCTGACCTTGGGGCAGAGTGGAAAACAAACACCAAGTATACTTGCTGATAAAATACAAAGCACCCTGAACACAAATGAGATTTCGCTACCCAGGCAACAGTCAGTACACCTGGAAGCCTGAAAGCAAGTTTCTGCATGAATCTAGGAGGTTGAACCAAACCATCCTCAATCCTACTTGCCTGGCTGACCAAGGGACAAATGAGGCAATTAGGACACGGCACAGTAACCAAACAACCCTAAGTGACATCAGAAACACTGCTACTAGACAGAAAGCAAGACGTAGAACGCTCCTTGTAAGGCTACATACCCATTCTAATCACAGACACTATGAAACTGAGAACCAAACCAAGTGTAGGCAATATCAAGAAGAAAAACTGTCAAACCAAGGGCTAGCTCAGCCCACCTAAACACCTGTTGCCTGTATGTTTGTAAAAGCTGCTTTAAAACTTTTCTGCTGGCACTCTCAACTAATAAACCCCACCTCCAGCAAGGCAGGTTGGCTCACGTTCACCCAGCTTCTCCTTAGCCTGGAGTACACAAAAAGAAGGCTGCATCTTCCCAAAGCATGAAGTTGACATGTGCTATAACTGCTGAGAAATAATGATTAAGCAAGTTAAAGGGCAACATTAACTCCATAATAAGCGAGTATAAAACAGCCAGAAGTTCCTCACCTCTCTGGAAAAATCTGTTCTCTAGCAACTTTGCAATCACAGTTGAGAAACAGCCTGCTGTTACAATGGAACATGAAGGAGCTCGAACAAGATACTGCTTTCAGTAGCAGAAAGGTAATCTTAGTAGCCTAGAAAGTCATTTCTAGTTTTATAGGCTTTTTTTTTTTTTTTTTTTTTTTTAAATTAGAGGTAAGCAGACTTTCACATTATCTGCTTGTTTACAAATTCTAACTGAAAACGGGAAGCTAAGAATCCCTGATTCTGCCAAGGTAGGAAAGTAGCAGTCAGAGAGCAGTGACACACTGGAGCAGGTTGCCCAAGGAGGCTGTGGATGCCCCATCCCTGCAGGCATTCA